>NW_010526933.1:419-2267 GCF_000687285.1 Phaethon lepturus
CCCTCTAATTCCAGGCTACTGGCCCCATTATCCCAGCATCGGAGCAGCCAGGTGACAATGTGCTCACCTGGACGACGGCTGAAATCCTTTCGCATATCTTGCAGTTCACTCAGGGATAGAGATCAGGTAGTTACCGTCTCTTTTATGAGTTCTTCCTCTTCTCCTCTTCTCCTCTTCAAGCAATGACCCACCCTCTTCCATCTTTCATCCTTGTGATGGCCCTGCTTCGAAACACTTTGCCTCCTCAATCTCTTCCTCTGGCTCCTTCTTAGAAGAATCTTCCTCATCCCTTAGTAAAGAAGCTGACTTCCACTTCCAAGTTATCTTCTTTTGCACAGGGGTAACTGATACTGGGATGGGCTGGTTCTCTCTACAGTCTGAGTAGATACAGTACCCATTGCAGGGGTTGGAGTAGTCACAGTGCCCATTGCGAGGGTTGAAGTAGTGGCAGTGCCCATCACAGGGGTTGGAGTAGTCACAGTGCCCATCAGGAGGGTTGGAGTAGTCACAGTGCCCGTCACGGGAATTGGAGTAGTCACAGGGCCTGTCACATTGTCATCAGATCCAGAGAGCCTCTCTTCCCTTTGAATAGTGTTAAATAGAGCTCGGTAGGCATGGGCCAGGTCCCAGTACATCGCAATGATTTGTGTCTCCTTGGAACTGCCAGAGCAACAGCACAATTCTCCCAAATATTATGCTAGTTTTTCAGGATTCTGCACTTGTTCGGGAGTAAAGTTCGAAAACACTGGAGGTGCCCACCACCCTAGGCATTTGCCCATGCTGTTCCACACACCCTGCCATTCATAACTATTCAGCCTTGGGGCAGATCTCTGGATGATATTCTTAAATTGCTTGCTAACCTTAGACAAAACCGAAATGGTGTTCCCCAGAAGTAGCAACAGAAGTATTTTAACTACCCAAGGATGTTCAAAATACTGAAAAGTTATTGTGATGAAGGAGGAAACATTGTGATAGAGGGTAGCAAAGGTACGATTCTGCATTTCCTCCATAAAAAGCCTTTCAGAGGCAGAAGCATAATTGCTAATTGTCTCCACAAGATAGTACCTGAAATACAGGGAAACACCCATAACAGCTTTAGTACAGAGCTCAAATACCACATTAAGCTCAAGGTCAGTGTCCTAAAAACAGATCTCGCAGGCAAGACATTACTAATCATCGCAGAGTACAGCAACCTGCAGAAACCAACACCGATCCTTAACATGTACAGCAAAGACGAGAGCATGATGCAAATCAAATAAACTGATATCATGACCTGCAACTGTTATTATCTCAAGCCTTGTGCTCCACATTGGGCACCAAAAAAAGGGCTGTTGTAGTTTAGCCCCAGCCAGCAACCAAGCACCACGCAGCCATTCACTCACTCCCCGCTCAGTGGAGTCATCACTGCTGTCTTATTGATCACATCCATAGGGACCTGATGAAGTCCACCTTGCCATTTTATTCCTATTTCATGTGAGCTCAGTCAGCCAAAGAAGATTGTGTGAAACTCTCACTACATGTGTCACCTGCAGAGATTTCTGATTGATTGAGATTTGATTGAGATTTCTGCACAGTTCTAGAGGGTTTAACAATGCTGTTTCTGATTGTTGCTGCTCTTTTGCTAATATTGCACTTCCACCACCATATTGAACCACAGGGTTCTCTTTACCACAGCAACTCAGCATCCCAGTGGAGTTCCAAAACCTGGCAGGTCTAGGTACGTTAGAATGTCAGATAGTAGTTACATGATTTTGCGAAAAAGCCATGATTCTGTGTGCTACCTACTGGGATAGAGTTATCTAAATATATTGTACAGTGTACAGTGCATAGTGCCAATGGTAGTATATT
>NW_010526934.1:0-24606 GCF_000687285.1 Phaethon lepturus
ATATATTTATATATACTATATATTTTGTATATTTATATATAGTATATGTTTAGTATAAATACTAAACAAAACACAGACGAATTTTAGCAGGTGCATTGAGGATAGGGTCTATTTAAGGAAAATTGTTTTTCTGCTAATCATGTATCACTCTACCTTCTCAACAGTGTAAGTAACTCTGGTCTCTTCAGAATACTTGTCAAGGCATACAAAAAGCTGGAGGTTTACACATGCCTGGAATTGTCAGGGCAGTGGGTAGAAACACAAGCATGGTACCCCCAGAAGTCATCTTTGTGCCTGATAACTGAACAGTTCAAATATTTTCCATTACCAGAAAAAATGAATTCATATTGATCTTCATCGTCTCTAGAGCATCCTTTGGAAAAATGATATATATGTATAGATGAGGCACCGTTCACTACAGTACCATAACGATTGGATTCAAGTGAAAAATGAGGACAGCAACTCATTATACAGTACACATGGGGCAATGTCTTTGTTTCCTTTTCATTTCTTTTTTTTCCAGAGTAAATGTTCTTATTTAAAACTTTGTCACGAAAAATGCCTGTACCTAAATTACAGCATAAGGAGGCTTCACTCAGTTCAGATACACATTCCTTAAAAAAAAAAAGCCCCACACAATAAAAAAACCCCAAACATAATCCCCCCTGCCAAAGCCCCAAAACAGACAAACAAAAAACCATAAGAAAAAGAACAAACCAAAAAGCAGGGAGAGAAAAAGGGAAGGTAGAGAGACAGTGCACATTCAATACTACTGCTATTGTACATGGCATAAATCACTAGACATGTTTATGGAACATAATCTATTATACTTTCTTGTTTCTCTGTAATCATTGTATCATGTGCTCCGTAAACATTGATGAAAAGCTAAATTATCTCAATAAGCTAATCAGATAGGGTTTTGCAGTTAAAAAAATCAAACAACAACAAACCCAAATACCCCATAAATTCAGAGAGAAAAAGATCAGTATTTTCTGCCAAGCTCTTCCTTACTGGTACTCCAAATTAGGCATGCAAAATTTGAAACACCCACTGTCGTGGGTTGACCCTGGTGCGGTCAACACAAGGTGCCCACCAAAGTTGCTCTATCACTCCCCTCCTCAGCTGGACAGAGGAGAGAATATATAACGAAAGGCTCATGGGTCAAGATAAGGACAGGGAGAGATCACTCACCAAGTACCATCACGGGCAAAAAAGACTCGACTTGGGGAAAATAATTTATTACCAACCAAATCAGAGTAGGATACTGAGAAATAAAAAACAAATCTTAAAACACCTTCCCTCCACCTGTCCCTTCTTCCCAGGCTCAACTTTAGTTCCAAGTTCTCTACCTCCTCTCTGCTAGTGGTGCAGGCAGATGGGGAATGGGGGTTGGACAGGGAATGGGGGTTGTGGTCAGTCAGTTCATCACGTAACCTCTGCCACTCCTTCCTCCTCAGGGGGAGGACTCCTCACACTCTTCCCCTGCTCCAGCATGGGCTCATCTCTCGACAGGGCCACAGGTCCTGCCAAGAGCCAGCTCCAGCATGGGCTTCCCACAGGGCCACAGCTTCCTTCGGGCACCTGCCTGCTCTGGCATGGGGTCTTCCATGGGCTGCAGGTGCAGATCTGCTCCAGCATGGAGCTCCATGGGCTGCAGGGGCACAGCCTGCCTCACCATAGTCTTCCCCATGTGTTGCATGGGAATTTCTGCTCTGTCGCCTCGAGCATTTCCTCCCCCTCCTTCTTCACTGACTTTGGTGTCTGCAGAGTTGTTCTCTCACATATTCTCACTCCTTTCTTCAGCTGCAGTTGTTTAGGGTTTGTTTTTCCCTTCCTAAATATTTTATCCTAGCGGCACTGCCACCATCACTGGTTGTCTTGATCTTGGCCAGCAGCAGGTCTGACGATGCTGGCTGACACTGGCTCTATCGGACATGGGGGAAGCTTCTAGCAGCTTCTCATAGGAGCCACCCCTCTTGCCCTCCGCTACCAAAACCTTGCCATGCAAACCCAATACAGCCACAAAAAGTCCCAGAGCAGCTTGGGGCTCAGCAGTAATACAACCCAGGGAACAGACCTGTAAGCACTGGGTTTTCTCCTGTGCTCTCTCAGGTTACGCCCACATTGAAAACCACACCAGATGCAAAAGTACCTGAAAGAGTTCTAGCAACTAGCTCAGGTACTGGCAGTCTAGACAGTCGCCTAGGTTTATGGACCTACTAATTTAACTTGCTTTATAGGTTTGTGTTACCACCCCTAAGCTAGGAAAATGACTACACAAAGTTAAAATTAGTGTATTTGTTCCACACATTTTTTTGCAAATTAGAAATATCCATTGTTGCCTTGATACTATCTTTACTACTGATGGAAATAATTTTTACATCATATTGCCTGTTAATTTCTAAATGAAAAAGTCATCAGATTCTCAAAATATTCCCATTCAGCTCCAAAAAAAAATACTGATATAATGGGGGAAGATTTACAAAACAAAACAAAACCAAACCAACAAACAGCTGCTATTCTAGGTATGAAAAAGCAACACACGAACCAGTTTTGAAAACAATTTCCAGCCACTGAAAAGTTTGTTCCCAGAAACCAATTACAGACATTCATTTACATATAAAAGCCATTCTGCAAGAGGAAGGGGTCCCTTTTTTAGAACATGACTGTTACTAAACAAGCAAGAAAGTTTAAGAACAGGCTGGTGAACTCTTAGGTATCCAGTTCCTTGTAAAGGAGAATCTCAATGCAAGTCACATGGGAAAGATACTCATTTGCCAGTAAATGCCAGAGTCACAGGTCCTCAACTGAAAAGGCTTAGTTCTTCGATCTTGACAGTTAATACTGAAATGTAGGATATTCTCTCCATGGCAGAAAATTCAGAGACTGAGCACAATTTCCTCATCTCAATGAAATGCGGAAGATCATACCACATGAAAGTTTAAAGCCCAGTAATTAATTATCTTTATGAGAGGAAGAAAACTTTTGGAGAATTTTGAGAGAGGCAAAGCAGTAGGAAAATCAATGCCAAAAATAATTTCTTGATGAGCCACAAGACCCCATTTTCTTTCTACAAATTCTCTGCATCCAAATGGAGACAGTGTCACAAACCACCTCTTAAGGAAAGGGTTATATTTTTGCATTCCAGCCCTAAAACTGCAACAAAGAAGCAAAAACAATAGGCATTAATTTTACCTATTATTAAACTCCTGTATAGTTACTGTTCTCCAAAGAATCTCCATAATGCAGATTCACTGATAAAATACGGAGCAGTAAAAACCAAACACACTTCTAACCAATTAGCCATACACCAAGGTATCCCTTGAAGCTTTCTGTGCTTGTCTCACTTCCATGTCTAAGGACAGGAGATTTGATTGGTCTGAAAAAAGGAGGAAATAAAGGTATCCCATCAATATTTTCCCTTCTGGGCTCTTTCTAGGAACAAAAAGGTCATACTGTTCTACAGCTGCAATCCTTAAAGAACTGTTCTCTGTTTTGCATACAGTGAAATTTTCTCTACTTTAGATCAGCAAAAGAAGCTGCATCAAATAAAAGGATTTCTCTTTACTTTGTGTAGGAAGATATTTCTCAGGTTTTTAGATAACGAGAAAATTTCTCAAAGGTTCAATCCTACAGTCAATGCATCACTAATCTCAGAAGCAGCTAAACACTGAAAGACATAACTGAGAGTTGCAATATTGTTAGATATTCTGTACTTTCATCTTTGGGGAAACCTGATAAACCCATTTGTATTTAATCCAACCAGTAGCAGAGACCCACTAATAATGGCAAGCTAGAGTCACATCCACACAGGCACCACTGTACTTCAAATATGCAGGAACTACAGTAGACTTTAAAAACAAAGTAGAATAATTTATGAGGAGCATGTGAGGGGTTAAGAAAGTGAAAGAAATTCTGTGCAAAGAGGTCTTGGAATAAAAGCTACAAAATATACCTGTGTAATCAGTAAAACATTTTATTTGCATTGCAATGTTTGGGTTTCTTTTCAATCACAAGCACCAAAGTCAAAGTGGGACTCTGATCATCTCACTGCAGTTTACCAATCAGGATTATATGCCAATGTGTAATGAAGTGGAACTACATGACATGACAAAATACGATGTGACAAGTAAATTTTAAAGGAGAACCCACTAATTTGGAATGAGTAATTGCTACAATTCAAACAACCTCATTACGTATATACTGAATTTTCAAAACTGGATCTGTAGCATTTTTTTAACTGGATTAAGTGTCAACTTCAACGGAGAAATTAACATTAAAAAAAAAAATTCCTCATCAACAGAGTACTATTTATCACCTGGCAGGTAATAATTTCTTATTCCTACCTTTAGTACTGCTGAATATTTTTCTCTCAAATAATAATATTCAATCAAAAGAACACAACATTTTATGCTAATGCAATCTTTGTACAGCTTTAGCTAAAATCTCAAGTGCTGATAATTACAAAAAAGGCTGTGATGGGATTCCAGAAAATTGGCATTTTATGGGAAGAAAAATTCAGCAAACTCTTCAACAGTGTTCAATAGCACAAACTGCAAGTAGTATCTTTGCATGTCTTGTATTACTAACCTACGTACTGAAAATATCTCTGGAAAAGACCAGACAACACACTGCAAAACTTCTGGAGAACTTTGCCATCTACAAACAACAAGCGCTACTTTGGAAAGGTGACAGTTCAACATTTCAATCTGTAGTTCCTTAATTAAAAAAATCCGGTTTCTATATAGAGTAGCACTCTGGTACACGGTAACAGTATTTTAGCATCACAGAAGTTACATTGTGAAAGTTAATACAATGTAATAAATAGACCACTGGGCACCACCACAACGTTTACATAGGTGCAGATTTTTAATTATGCTGAGGAATTTATGAAAAATAACAGGTATCATAAAACACAAGAGTAATTTTAAGTACAAGATCACAAAACAAGGACTGGCAGGGAAGACTCCAAAGGTATACATCATGGCTCTCTTCATGTTTCTAGTCGAGATCTTAAAATTTCTGAACTAGTGTTCTTCAGTATGCAGTAAACAGTCAATACTGACAGACCACACCTGATATCACTAACAATGAACACATGACTTCTATCTTAATAACAAATGAAATAAATATGCAATCTCTTTAGGAACAGAAAGCACTGAAAAAATCATAATTGCCTATTTCTTAAACGAAGGACATACCTAGTTCACAAGATGTAACAAAAACTATGGCTTCCTCTTGACAATACATCTGGAAAGGCCCAATAGCAATGTTTATTTCACAATTAGATTTTAAAACCTGAGGTTTGGAAAAGGATTCTCCTTGACAAAAACTCTCCATCTTTGATTGGTATTGTTTTTGCTTATAGCACAAGACATCACACATCTGTTACAAATCAAACGTAAATTGAATCAAATTCTTAATTGTTCAGAATTCTATTGAAAGCCTTGGTTTAAAACTTTCTAACTAGGAAAAAAACCCCTATTTTTCCTCATAGATGTGTCCAATTTTAAAAATTTGTAACATATTGATAGCAATTAATACACATGTAGACAACCAATACAGATTGCAGTAGGTATTCTAGAAGTGCTAGAGTAGGCTGGTGACTGAGATGACCCAGACCTTTTCCAAAATTTTGCAAGTGGCTCATCTGGGGCACTCCTCAACAGGTATACCAAACACAGCGTTATGCACAACTGGCAATCTGAAAAGCTACTAAAAAAAAAAAAAAAGCTTTATCTCCTATATATTACAGATATTGATTAATTGATTATATAGGCAATTGACAACCCAAGGAAATATTTAGAAGCAGCCTCACAAAACCAATAATTAACAGACACATGTTTCATACCTCTTTGTCAAGTTGTTATAGCAGTTTAAATTGTAAAGAAGATAGCTGCAAGCCAGTTGAAAGCAGCTGGCATTTAGTCACCTCCCTGCCAATTAAAATTGTAAGTGGCACCTACTTCAATGGTAGTGCGTGTTATACATTCTGATAAAACAGGTATTTTTTGTTTTTCTTTTACACCTATACAATGCTAATATACTATCCTGACCAATTCCATTCACAAATTTTAAGAAATGTGGACTTCAGTAAACTAATTTTTAATTTTTTTTAACCAATACATTGGAAGACTCATCAAGTATGGACAGCTTGTCCCTGGATGTCAAAAAAGTAGTTTTAAAAATAATGTCCAAGATAAAGCACCAAAATTAAGTGTAAATTATTTTACATTTTGGACTACTACTGAGTTACTAACCTATTTCAAGGAATATACAGCAGCATTAAGGTGGAACCTCCTCTTCTCAGATCTCTGAAGTTCTGTTTATTCCTGCTCAATTTTCTGCTTTTACTAAGCTTGTGTTACTAACTTAAAACAGGGAGTGGAAGGAAAGGGATCGTCAACCTCATTTCAACTCCTGAGGTTTACTTACCAAAAATCATTCACAGACAGAAGATGTTTTTGGAGAGATAACTGCACCAAAAGAACCAATGTGCACTATTTCATCCTACATAAAGCTCTGTTGTGTAAGTGTACTTTTAATTAATGTTAGTAAATGTCACCACACTTGTGTTTCGGGGTCACCAATACATAATTGTGATTGTGCATGTGAGCATGGATGAGCACATTTACGTTTCAATACATGGGACCTAAGCACAAAGTCTTGCTAAGATTTCCAAGTATCAGCCTATATGCACAGTAAACTGCCCATTTCTGATTGTTTATTTAGTGCTTCAGATGCTTCTCTTACACCTACATGGTTTTCTCCCTAGAGATTTCATAAAGGATTCAGCCACAGTACAAGCTTCTGCAGAACTTAAGTACCTTCAATGCCAGTACCAACTGACTCGGAGTACTAAACAGGCTGGAATTTTTATTTTTGTTTGTATAACTGTTTTGGAAGATTTTTAAAGCTAAGAAAATACTAGAAATTCTCAACACTCATTTCAACACTTCTGCACATTATCAGCTCTATTTTGCAGAAAACTATACAATATCTTTCAATTTTGGGGGGGTCATATACTAATGTTATCATGTATTAAACAGTTCCATGAAGTACATACTAATTTCTAATCTCTCATATTTTTAGGTTTTTCATAGTCAATACCCATAATATTTGTTTCAATGTTAATTGCACAACTTTCAGGCAGGATTAAGCAGCACATAATAAATAAATAAAATCAGAGAAACCAGAAGGAAGAGGTTTCTTAAGCCCTTTTAGCAGCTTAGAAGTAAATCATAAAATGTCAAGCTACAAAAATTGGCTCAGATAAATATGATTTTTCCTGAACTAGTTCACTAAGCTTTTACTCTTCCTGAACACTTTCAAGTCAATCCTAAATGCTGTGCTTACCTTAATATTGAACAGTTATGGTACAACACATATAAAAGACTGAATACAGAAGTTATTTTGAAAATGGAAATGTTTGTCTTTGTTTAAATAAGGAAAACAAATAATTTATTTGGCATTGGAAGGAAAAGCGGAGTTACTAGGATAATTTTTAGGTATTTTTCTTCTATTTAGCTAAGGACTTCCACTGGATGTTGTCTTCTGTTATACCCATTATACAGTTCAAAACTTCATATCTTAAATATTACAACTCTTTAGTTTCATATATTCACATTTTAACAGTAATATAGTTACATCTGTTATAAATTACACTGTCATAATTATACCATCATATTTTCAAGTGTTTAAGGATTTAAAAATTTCAAACAAGCTGTCATTTCATATTCCACAGGGCTTTTATTCTTTTTTCTGTGGCCTATGATAAATCTCGTTAATACTAAGTCATACATTATTTACGGATATTTATGGATGTATATGGACATGTATAGAGTATACAATTTATATAATGTATCCTCAGTTTTGCATACAATGCCCAGAATGTATGAGAGGAAGCACTACAAAGGAAATATTTAAAAACAACTATTATGTAAAATTGAAATTCTAAGCCTGAAAATAAAACTTCATAAAATTTTTTTCAGCAGACCAATTAAAAAAAAAAATTAAATGGCTACAATATTCAGGACATAATTAAGACACAAATTCCAACAGACTTCTGTATTCAGCTAGAGTTTTGGCTATGCATCTCAAGTTCAAAGGTTCCATTTATTTCCCCCTCAGACAAATCCCAACATCTTAGAAACCTCTCCAATAACTGAGATTAAGTTTGCTCTTGTTCCTAAACCTGCAAGATTTTCCATAGAGGTAGATTACTCAGGCCATGAAGAATGTTGTCAGAGAGCCCTTGATTGTGGCCTTAGTAGATAAGACATGATTCTATCAGCACTGACAGATGTTCTTTCCTCTCAGGAAATGGCCACCAAGGATAAAAGTTACCATCTGCATATAAAGAAGATCAATTTGCATTTGAAACCCTATATCTATTCCCCAGAATCTCCATCACTGAGAAAAATCAGGCCTCTACTTAATCTACAGTATTGGCAGCCCAATATGAACACACAGTTTCTCAGTTATATTTACCTGCCTCCAAGGACTATCATTGGGTATGTAGTGTTAAGGTCACTACCATATATACTGCAGTCTAAACATTTGGCTGACCTCCTCGTGCTATGAAGTCTAAGAAAATATTTTTGCTGGACAAATATATTTGTGCATAACTAGATTTGAGAGGAAATAAATGTTAAAAAAGAAGACAGACTTTGGTGTGTGCCTGGAAGCTTATAAAAAATCATTATTGTCCATGTTACCCATGAAGCTACCAGAAAAGAACTACTTTCACCAATAGTGTATTAAAAAAAGACTAATATTAAAACTAATAAAAACATTAATATTAAAATCCGCTCCAATGCATGTATAAATATATTTGTAGTGTTAGTCAGACATGTAACTTACCACAAGTTATAATTCATCTAACCTGAAATGGATCTGCAGTTCAGAACAATAACGTGTATTTCCTCTGGGATTGAAAACATTCTAGGGCACAATAACATGGCAGATTCACAAAACAAAACAAGAGGGAGTAAAACTTGTACTACACAGAGTAGAGGATTTTAAATCCATCTGATATGTGTGAACCTTGCTGAGAAATGGTGGTCAGATGCTGTACAACAGGCTTTCTTGGATCTAAACCAAAGCATATTAAATTTCAGCACAAAACAATGATCAAAGTCCTCTTCCCCAGGGCAAATTCAAGGCTTGCAAACAAACACAAATATACTCTAAAAGTTTGTATTTAAAATACTGCACTTCATAATTTATAACTGAGCAAAATCCATGAATACAAAAAGTAATTAGTTGTAAAGAGAATACAAGACTGCTGTAGTCCTTTTCAATGATGTATGATGTTGTGAGTTAGTGGTAAATGGATCCCCTTCGTGATTCTTACAAATTTTACTATGCTGTCCTGTTTTTGAAAACATTTGGTAAATGTGCAAATATGCAAATTAGATACATTGGAGACTATGCTATAATATATTCATTCTCCTTTTTCAACAATAATTTTCATCTTAATAATAGGTACATTCCCACAAGCATACATTAACAGAAATAATACATATAGGAATACAGCCTGTTGAGTGTCCTCTTTGTCAACAAGCAAAAGGTGCTTATATAATGTCAATGGCGGTCAAGGAGTATTTCAGTAATTTTAAACCAGTATCAACAGAAAAATGCATCAAACAAGTAGGTCCCTTTAATTAAACAAAATATTTTGCCTTCTAGCTGTAAAAGATTAAATCAAAAGCAAGAAAAAATTAAATCTTGGATTAGAGAACAATTTTTTTTTTAAAGTGCTGAAGGTAATCCCTGTAGCTGTGCTTTAACAGCAATATAATCATCACTGGTAATTCTTTGGGAAACATATAAAGAATGTGAAATATATTTCGGATAAGAAGTTATTCCAGTGTTCATTTTTAATACCATAAACTTACATGTTTGTAACTATTCTTTTAGAAAACACCTTTGCCATCAACTATAAGATACTTAAAGAATCAGTCTAACTACTGTTTAAAATGCAAATCCAAACTCTCTGTAATAATTTCCTGAATTAGTACAAATTTATGATGAAAATATGCTGAAGTTCCTCATGAAAAAAAAAAAATTGGAAAACTAACAGGAGTTTTCTATTTTTAGTGCACCTGAATAATCTCCCAATGGAATAGGTGGGTAAGTGAAAGAGCACAGTAATATAACCTTTACACTGCTACCACTGAATCAGCCTATTCAGTGATCAAACATGATAGAATAAAAGTTCCTCATTACATACTGCAGAAACATAAAACTTGTAACCAATGAAGAAACCATATTTTCCAGAAAATTTAAGGAACATCTGTGTCCTAAACACCTGGATATGGGGAAAAAATATTAGTTTTCTATGATACTACAATAAAATCAGATAGTTTGTTGATAATGAGGCAGAAATATCCACTTCATGAGGACAACCACGAACATGCCTGTAACAATCAGAGGTTGAGGAAGGCTAAAAGATAAAGTTGTAGTTAAAAAAAAAAAAAAAAAAAGACTATTCCATGAAACTATGAGGATTAAAAAGGTCAGTTTAGAAATACAAGCGTATTTTGGCATAGACGTGTTAAAAGATTTGACTTTCATGTGCACCACAATTAACAGCAGCACTGTGATCCCACTAATAAAATCAGAGTCAGTAGACTTAGAAAGAAAAGTACTTCTTTTAAGGAAGAAATTGCTCCAGTTTCTCCAAGTGATTTACAAAGGCTTGTTTCCCATAAAAATGCCAAAGAAAGAAAGAAATTGGAAAATATGAACAATACTGTGACCACCTCTAAACGTAATACGTTCAGTGACAGTTCTACAGTTTCTCATCCCCATAATAGTGAGTGTTGATTTTTTTAACATTAAATGCATACCTTTAAATTTTCAATAGAATTATTAGGAGAGGTGTAATTATGAATACAAAATAATTTTTATATTAACTGTTCTACATTCTTTATCTTGAAGATAAAGAATAGAATACGAACTTAATTAGCTATATGATTTTAAACTGTACAAGATGATGCATCTCCTTAGTATATAAGGAAATACAAACAATACAATTTGAAATTGTGAGATTATTAATGAAAATTTAACTGAAAATTTATATATAAGTGTATGTCATTAAATAAGCCTTACAATATTTCTATGACTTCAGTAAATTGCATTATTGCCATTTTTAACCAGAAAATAATTGACATATCTGTATATTTAATCTAAATTTTAACTAAATCTGTGGCAGAGTAGGGAACATAAAGAGAAATACTAACTCTTCTTTTCCTAATTACTTACTGAAATCACCCACCACATTTCAGGCACGGAAGTGCTATAAACAGCCATTGTGGTCTGATCCAATCCCTGTTCAAGTCAATGGAAAACTTTTATAGATATTAGGCTAGATCACAGTAATGCAATTAGTCCTATTCCTATTCTGCTTTTCACCTACTCGTTTCCTTCATAATCCCCCAAAAATGCAGGGAATCCATTTAAATTCCTTTTTTCCTTCAGAAAGTGACTTAGGAAGGACACTATGTTTTGGTATTCCTGAATTCTCAATGTCTAATAGAAAGAATTTGAATTTGAAAATATCTCTGAAAAGACTACAGGAATGTATCTGTACATATTTTCATTTTGCATATCACTTCATAACGTCCTTCTAAACATCATATGATTTTTTTTTTCTGCTTTTTTTGTAGACTATAGAAATAAACCAGAAGCTTTGCTTTTCAGGCACAACCAAGCCAATTAAAGGATACAAATTACTGGATAATTGATCGCATTTTGACCTTTGAGAAATAATCTAGGGAATAAAATGGCAGATCATTAACAGCTCAAGAAAAATAATTCCTGTCTACAAGTTATATTAATCCTTCATACAAAATAACTATAAAAATGTCTCTGTAATTTACTGATCAGCGTTTTTGTGCACTTTTCATCTCTTTCACATTAAAAAAGCTAAAATCTGACATTTTAAATTTAAGTATGTTGTAATCTCAGATTTATTCTCTATGGTGTTCAGGGGTACTCAGAGTAGCAAAGAAAATTTAATAATATAGATTAAAGATGAATGACACCTATTTGTTTATCATTACTTTGATTTTGATTACAGATGAAGCCTGGGACCAAATAACACAAATGCCCTACAGTTAATATTAAATCTTGCAGAAAACCTTAAGGTATGTTAATGTCCAAACCTAGGGTTGAAATTTGGAGTACCCTATATTTCCCCAGAGATATTCAGCATGCCCTGCACAGAGCTACTAGGAAGATTCCTGCCATCAGAGTAAATGCCCTGTGCTTGATTCTGAGTTAGGTAAGAGTCTCTGGATAAGGCTGGGGCTAGTAATAGATTTCAAGCTGGAGTTCAAAGCTTAAAAGAATACAAACAGTTTATTGTACTACTGCAGCTTAGATGACCAGAGCCTAAAAAAACCTCCACACATTTCTACAAGATAAAACAGCTTTACTTTTTTGTTTTGTAGAACATTAAAACTAACCTTAAATATAAAAGAGCAAGTCCTTTTATCCACAAACAGTAGGTGAAGTAAATTAAAACCTGTTTCTACTAGACCTCATTCTACCTCATGGGTCATGCATGGCAAATGGTACCCCATGGCAAATCCCTTCAATGCACAGGTCTAGAGGACTCTGTCCAATGTATAATAATTACTTTTAACATTTGCAGCCTAAAATAGAAAACAACTTAAGACAAAGCCAAATGATACAACACTTAGATTCATAGACTGCATTAATTCTGTAATTCAAACATTGAAAACTTTTACAAGACTGAGACATTTCAGAACTGCTGCAGTGCTTTCTGTCACATAGGTCCAAACTGTAAGTTTTTCCAGGAGTTTTGAAGTATAGCCCTCCCAGATGCAGAGTGAAATAAAACCAGTAAAATAAAAAAAAACTTAACATCTGTCTAGATGGAAGGGCATAAGATGGAAATGAAATCTCTCAGTAAAAGGTAGCCCTAAAATAGATTTTTGGTTTTGCTGTATTTTTAACATTTAGATATTTCTTCCATGTTAGACAAAACTTACAGTTCATGAATAAATACAGACATACCCAGGAAACTCAGTAGTATCAAAAAAAAAACAAAAAAAAGCACAAGTGTGATAATGAGAGAAAACTCCAATAAATTGACAGTACACTTGACTTCTTGATTTTAAGCAGGTTGGGCCACTTATGCACACAGTAGGAAAGACTATTGTTCACAAGCTCTCCTATGAACTTGGGGAGGCTGCAAGATCTACAAAGGCAACTGATTAATGCCTTCATAACCAGAGATGGACACAACCTTTAAAGAAAGAAAGTTTTAATTCTACAGATTTCTAGACAGGGTGCCTGAGGTGACAGTTTGCTCAGCTCAAAGAAAGAAATCTACTATTTACACTTCCAGCATCACCAAGTAGCTAACCAGCTAGAATTATAAAATTCTAACATCTGTGCCTCAAAGGGAGATTCATATGTGTAGTGGCTTCTTTAAGCTCCTTCTTCATTGCAGCAAAAGAATGAGAAAAACTATTGTAAAGTTCACATGACAAACACAGCCAGCCAAACAGCTTATATTATATAATAAATAAATAAATAAATAACACTTGAAGTAAATGTCATACAGGTATTTCAGAGATTAGTTGCAAAAATGAAAATAAAAAATACATTAGAGAAAACTTAAGTCAGAAGACTGCTTTGTTAAGCAGATGCACAACCATTCACCCAACTTTTACAAGTGTATGTCAGACACAGTGAAGATGTGAAGAGACATACCATGCACAATGAAAGATGTTAACCTGCAATATCTGATGAGAATAGACTGCTTATAAATAGAGTTGGAAGACTTCCAAATGGCTATTAATGCAGGCTCAGTTCAAATGCCTATATTACCCTCCTTCAGGATCATCTCTATCTCAAACTAAAGTAGGTAGGCAAGTGATTAAGCTGAAACTTCTTGGCTGCTGAATGCTGACTACCTGTATTTTTACAATCAACTCCACATTCCTCTGGACTGTGACAACTTTAGCCTTGAGCCATCCCTTAGTGCAAAGAAATCTTTAACTAAATGCTAGTGAAGCTGAAACCCAATATGTTCCTAAAACAGAATAAAATGTTCTGGAAACATTACCTTTGACTGTACAATAGTGTCCAAAATACAGAGTTAATAAAATGAAATAGTTATACTTCCTAAGAAAAAGGTGATCAAATAACTAGGGTTAATCCACTGTAGTATTGTATAATCCTAAAGCTATCCATATTTAGTGAGAATGCTTATCAAGCTGATTGATATGGACTATCAATCTATAAGCTATATGGACTTGTCATCATATGTGACTGAAATCAGCGGCTATGTCAACATTCAGGGAAAAAACAAACAAACAAAAAAAAAAACCACCACAAAACCAACCTACAAAAGTCAAACCAAATCATTATTTACTAGATGAGACCAACACTCCTTGAAGTCTCCAGTAGGAATTGCTAAGCCTCCCAAAGTCGTTGTAGAACAGTTTGGCTAATTCTTGTAAGAGGGTTGATTGGTTTTGAAGGATGCACTCAAACAAATATAAACAAATGTAGCACAAACAAAACGTCCCTTAAACCTCTGCTTCTAAAAATTTGCAACCTATAAGCTGAAAAGTTTGCCGTATAGCAAACTAAGAATTTCCACAATTCAGTAAAAGTGCACACCTTCAACTCCTCTCACTTTAAGATCTAGAATACAGTATTATCAACATTCGCTTATTCATCCCTTCTACATGATAAAAATTCAAACATGAATTAAGTCCTTTTTAAATTGATACAGGCCTCAGTAAGTGTTAACAGACCAACATCAGCATAAAATTTTCAAAAGAGCAAAGAAATTTTTTCACTGGACATTCACAATTTGTGAAATCAACTTTTCCCAGGACAAAGTTTATTTTAATAAGTCTCTTAAATGAAACAATTATGAAAAGAAAAAGTTTAAGTTATTTAAAACGCCCACTCTGACATTGTTCAAATGAAGTTCTTTTTAAGTTGAAACATAATTACTTATGAGTTCAAAAAGGGAATAAATGTATACTTAAAACTTCAACAGAAGGAAGAAAGTCAGCTTCCAAAACAGATACTTGAAGTACTTCATTTAGCTATTTTTCAAGTGACCCACCAGGCCTGTTTCAATAGTGTTGTTTATTTCATTTAGGATTTCGATTTTTTTTTTTTTTTTTTAACCAACTGGGAAAGGTATTCCACTTCTAACTGAAAGCTGGTTTTTTTCAGCCTTACAAAATTAAGAGAAAATTAGTTTTTCCTTGCTTGCCACTCTCCAAAAGCATGTTAACAAATCCGTAACAGTATAATATGCATGGAACAACTGTCACAAATGCGATCATAAAGAAGAAAAACTTCGTGTCACCTACTCCAATGTAAATCTAGTGGCTGCATAGAGTGAAGATGTACAGTAGCTGCTGGTAAACCTGTAATGTTGGGGTTTTATTAAGAATTATAACCATTTCCACTAACTCAGTTGTGTAAGAGAGCAATACCATGTTAACAGCAATTCCATCTCAGTATTTGTTTGTTAAATACAGCAATTCACACAATAACATATTAATCAAATATCTAGCTCTACCAGTTACAACAAGGCCGTAAGTTGAATGCTGCAATAATTAACACACCCACACATTCACTTACCTTATCCCATTAGTAAAAATTAGCTTAGCTCTCTTTTAGAAGTTGGGGTTTTTTTTTCTTATAATTCTAAAATCACAAAATCTCTTTTGCTTACTTTCTGAGAATAAGATCAATTTTTTTGCAGTCTCACTTATGGGTCACAGACTCCCAACAACTGACAACATGATGAGAACTAAATCAAGCCTAACTGTTGTATAAAGAACTAGAAAAGTATTACAGCCAGTCATTATCAAAGTTGCCCAGCAATAAGTATGAGGATTTTTTTCCACTAGAAAAATGAAAGAGGAAAAATACTTGCTGGGAGTATATTTGTTTACAGATTTTGAAGACTGTCTTTAAAGTACAATGCAAGATGGCAGTTAGTAAACAAAATGGGAGAAACTAAAGCAGATTATATAGGTAACTGGCGACCTAGCATAAACATTGAGTAGTGAATTTTAACTCCCTCAAGACAAAAGTAAGTGTTAAAAGCTCCAGACAAGGAGTTATTTCCAGTGCACATTAAGAAGTTTATTGATCTTGCAAAATTTACAAAAAGGTCAGCACATTTCTTGGCATCGCTGCTGGCAGATCTATTAACTATTTGCATATAAACGTATGCTGAAAAGCCACAGCTATTATGTCAGTGGAAAAATGACAAGCCAATACATATTCAAAAAGTAACAGATTTTAAAACTAGTAAGAGACAATTATCAGCCAGTCTGACTTCCAGCAGAACAACAGTAAAATAATCTCACCCAGAATTTTTGCATCACACCAATATTTCTTGATTTAAAATTCAGAAGGAAGCTATCACTTCTCTCAAGAAGTAGATATTAAAAATAAGTATATAGTTCAAATATCCATTGGACCTTATATGACTTTCTTCTAGATTAATCTATTCTCAGTAATTTCTCCTCCTCTCTGAATCATAAAATTTTATATTCAAAATTGATTAAATATAATAATTTAAAAAATAATTTTGTGGCTTTTAGCTGAACACAAAAGAGTAATCCATGCAGTAATAAATAATGCTCTTTACAGTTCACGCACTTCTAGTTGAACATTTTGGTTTCCTGAATGAGATCTTAAGACTGGTTTCTCCCTACATTACTGTGCTAGATAGGTAAATGTCTCAGATCATCTACTAAAGTTGATATCATCTTTTGATTTGGTTTTGGGGGTTTTTTCCACATGTCTGAGGAAGACAACATAAATTGCAACAACTCTGCACAATCAAAAAATACACCGCAGTCAAAGGAAATTATAATGAGCTGATCCTACATCTAGATTAACAGATGCTAATAAGATGAAGCCAACTTTTTCTGTATCAGTCTTGCTCTAAAGGACTCTCCCGCAAAAGGACCCCTCAATTACAAAAATCTGGTACTATGATACAATTCTAAAAAGTCTTTATTTGCCCCTCTGTCACAAACTATTCCTCACAAAATACATTGTACTAGTCTTTATTGTAAAACAGATTTATGTCAAGCCATCATCTCTGAAGTTCAGAGGGTTGTAACTGATACATTGATCTGCTTTCCCAGAAAATCTGAGTTCTGACTTCTTTTTCCTTCACCATTTTATAGATCTACAGATAACAGGTAGCACAGATATGAAGAATGTTCTAATCTCATATGGTGCATTCTATATTCCTAACGGCAGATATCTGATAACTAGATTTTAAAATGCAGAGGTAATTTGCGAGTCATTTAAGTTACATGTGCTTCTTTTCATATGGCAAGCACCAGTCCCAACCCTGGTATTTTCAGATAGCTGTATGAATAATCTGTGTAACATTAGTACATATACTGAGTATTACTGTGGTCATTCTGCACCATGGAATTCATTCAGTTCCATTCTCTGAAACCTTGTGTTAATTTTCACAGCACCTAGTGCCACTGCAATGCAACTACAGCAAACCAAATTATCAGCTTCTCTTCGGATTTTACTATTTTGTTTGAGGGGAACTTCATGGCAGCAAGATGACAAGATATCTTTTCAGCTGTGAGGAAAACAATGTTTTCTCTCTCATATACATTGTTTAGAAGGGTACACGAGCAGCAGAAAATAATCGCTGTGGTTGTACATGCAAAATACAGAGAGTCCCTTTTTTTTTTTTATCTTGAAGGTAGCTTAATAGTTTGAGAACAGAGTCTTATTAATGTAAATGAAGTTCTAATAGCATATTGCATGAAATTCTTTTTATTAAGCACTTCTTTGGAAAACAGCCTACAAACTGGATTAATCCACTGCACTGTATTTTCTGTAAGCACCTAACCAAAGTGACTTTTAAAACAGATTGCTGAGTAAACTTTAAAGTAGCCAATAAAGATACTTCTGCTATAAAAAAAATTGTTTCATATGTAGCTAATTTCACACTTATTTGCACTGGAAAATTAAATTTTTACTTATCAACATACCACAGAAATACTGGGTAAAACTCTGCTCTGATGTTCTACACAGTATTTTTTGCTTTAGGCAAACTATAATAAAATTAATTGATAATTAGGCAACTGACATTATAATCCTGGTAATATCGTCTAATTCTCCAATGGCACTGTCCACACTGCCAGTTCATTTCAAAGAGAACAAAACATTTTTTGTAACGCCTGAGAATGCACCTAAATTCCTGAATTATTTTTTTAAATAGAGTCAAGGAACATTAATCATTTATGTGCTTTTGAAAATAATACCTTAGGCCTGCCATTCCTGAGCACTCAAAATTCTCTTTAACTGTAATGAGAAAGAAAGTAGGACTGAGTCTCCATAACTGACAGTAACATCTTATATTGATTCATTATGCACTTAAAACGAGAAGAAAAAGTGCAAATATTTTGTGTGCAAAAACAAAGAAAAATGAATTATCTGTCATTTAAAATAAAATGCTCTGTACTATTTCTAGACAGAGTTTAAGAGGCTACCCTCAACAGACTGAAAATCTGCTTTATTTTCAGATAGGTTTCAAATCAATAAGCATTCCTAATTTGTTTTTCAATTTCAAATGTGTTTTGAGTTGTAAATATTACTGACAGAGATGGTTTTTTGCTGCTGCTTCTCAGGCTTTTCTCATAAAACAAGTGTAATAGCTAATACATTATAAATGAACTTTTCCTGACAGAACTTGAAGTTCATCCTATAGATCAATTAAGACTTAGGCATAGCTGGTAATGATGCAAATTTGATTACTTTTTAACAGTCCATCAATAATTTCTTATGTATTTTTCTTCTTAAATATTGAATCAAACGTCAACACCAAATCCTGTTATAATTTTGCCCCAGTGGCTTAAAGTTTGCATCCATTTGAGTATAAATAATATAGTTATTTTAAATTGCTGGGAAATTTTGTATCAGTAACTGCAGAAAAAAATCAGTACTAGAAAGCTGTATACAGCTACTGCTTCAATTTATCTAAACTCACAAGATCAGGAATGCAGAGTTAATTTGCCACACAGCAGAGAAACAGTCTCAGATTTCCAGCAATGGCTTCTTATCCTCACTTCTAAGATTCTTGTACCTTTGTGAGCACCTTTAAATTCTATTATTAATCTCCATGCTCTGTAGTGTAAGGAAACAATACACACTTTTTTTTTCTTGTTGGTATTTCATGTCTGTAACATGAATTTGGAGAAAACCACATTTATATAGGAAGGTAGCTAAGGGTAGGTACTTCTTTGCAAAGATGAAAGTAACAACAATTAAATAATCATTTAGTGATCTACTACTGACACTTGTATTACATCCCTAAAATGATGGTTTAAGTTTCAGGCCCATTTAAACCAGCATAAGCCAATCTCACTGGTAAAGACATCCATTCATTGCCTGTATCAGCAATAGTGTGGCCAGCAGGAGTAGGGAAGTGATTGTGCCCCTGTGCTCGGCACTGGTGAGGCCGCAGCTTGAATACTGTGTTCAGTTTTGGGCCCCTCACTACAAGAAGGATGCTGAGGTGCTGGAGCATGTCCAGAGAAGGGCAACGAAGCTGGTGAGGGGTCTGGAGCACAAGTCTTACGAGGAGCGGCTGAGGGAACTGGGGTTGTTTAGTCTGGAGAAGAGGAGGCTGAGAGAAGACCTTATCGCGCTCTCCAACTACCTGAAAGTTGGTTGTGGCGACGAGGGTGTTGGCCTCTTCTCCCAAGTAACTAGTGATAGGACAAGAGGAAATGGCCTCAAGTTGCGCCAGGGGAGGTTTAGATTGGATATTAGGAAACATTTCTTCACCGAGCGAGAGTGGTCAGGCATTGGAACAGGCTACCCAGGGAGGTGGTGGAGTCACCATCTCTGGAAGTGTGGATGTGGGGCTTCAGGACATAGGTTAGGGGACACGGTGGCACTGGATTAATGGTTGGACTTGATGATCTTGAAGGTCCTTTCCAACCTTAGTGATTCTGTGATTCTGTGATTCTCCTCCCTGCTCTCCTGGATCCCTTTGCCCCAGCTTTTTGTTACAACAGTTTCTACTGTTACAGGATAAGCAGCCCTGAAAAGGGCTTCAGGTTCCAAGACAATATAGTCAGACTTTGCTGTAAAAATGGATTATTGCAGGGAAGGCATTTGCAACAGTCCTTCCCCGAGTACCCTTGTTTGTGGGATACAATGGCTGTCATCTTGGAATACATCCCTGCATTCACTTAATCCTAAAAGACTTACGAGGACATATTTCCTTGTTTCTGACAATTTACTGGGCTAAGTCCACGGGCCCTTAAAGTTTCAGGAAAGTAAGTTACAGACAGATTTTTTTCCTATATTATCTACATTTAATAAGTAAGTATTAAGAAGTAAGAGTCAAAAGATTTATCAAAAGGTCCACAGCATCTTATAAGCAGTATGCAGTACTCCATATAAACAGGGAGTATAAATACTATGAATCATTGGCTGACTCATTCTCCCTACTGCTCATCTGGAAGTTAAAAGCCTGTTTCATATGTAAGTAAACATTCTCTTACTGGCTGTTGTTGATGCCAAATGATAAAATAGAAATCCAGCCTGGAGAAGCCCTCACAATTTTAAAAGGCTTAGAAGATCGGAACAATCCAGATGCAAGATGCTAAAGGCACATGGTTGTAGCAAGCCAGTTTGTTTTTTCATTGAATAACACTTAGAAATGTATCTAATGGATTGCTTAAGGGATAGATTTTTATATATTACTAATGGCCTTATGTACTCACAAGTAGTAACTACGGAAGAGTTAGGAAAGTAAATAACGTGTACAATGTAACCACTTAGTTGCTCAGTCCTGAAATAGTAATTATACTATTTAAAATGGTAATGATATTATTTAAAATTATAATTATATTATTTAAATGATTACACTGGGGTGGTTTTTTTTCCACCAGAGGTCCTAGTTAGATTAGATCTTTTTATGTGGCTGTTTGCTTAATTTTTAGTATTTTACATCAAAGATTTATATTGAAACAAGTCAGGAAATTTTCTTAAAAGAAAAAGAATTATTAATGTTGAAGTACAAGTAAATCAGGAATGGTTGGTGATTTCAAGTTTAAGCAAGTGAGCCCTAATAGCTTATGACTGCAAATAGCGCAAGATCTGTAGGTGGAAGATGTTTAAATACAAATAATTACTAATATTAACTATGCAAATCAACACTGTCATGATTGTCATATTTACAATCACGCTTACAGATTTGGCTGTCAGGAATGTAAACTCCCATGTCTTAAAAGACTTAATTCTCTTCTCAGTATCAGATGCTGTTTTTCTTTTGATATTTTTTTTTCCCTTTGAGAGAGCTTCTGCTTTACTGCTATTCCTAGGGAAAAATGTTCTTAACTGTAATTCCATTTGAATTCCAGTGGAACCAGAGATTAAATTACCTGTGTGTCTATTGATTTAACAATTTTTACACTCAGTTTAGCATCATTAACCTTTGTTTAATTCTTATAGACTTAATTTTGCATTTTCCCCAATCTTACTTGGTTTTCCTCTAGGTAGGGATAATTAATCAATACTACATAAATAAAACCAACCTTGTTAATGGTGAACACTGCATATGTTGTCTCATATTTTTCATGCACAAGTACTTTCACCTGGCTTCTCTGTTGGAAGGTATCATTTTTAAACTTGGTTCTAAAAGCAAAGTCTTCGCTTAGACACTGTCAGAATGTTCCATCCACATGACAGCCCCTCCAGCTGCCATTCCATCTATCAAGAAATCCCCTGATTCCAAATGCTCCCTAGGAGAACTCTGCTTGGAATCTAGTTTTCCAAGATTTTGTTATCACCCATTTTTCATCAGTCCATCAGAAGAGAATAGCATATGCTAAATGAGCTCAGAAAGAATTTCAGCATGCAATTAAAGAAAAATTTCTATTCCCTCTCTCTTCTTCACCTCTTTGAGTTAGATCTGCAGCCTACCAGTGCATCGTCTTTCACTGCTCTCACAGCATGCCCATTCCTTCCTGTAAATTGTTAGTGTTTAACATATTCTTCCCCAGAGAAAACCAGTAACTAATCTAACTAAAGGCTAACAAGAGCACAACAGAAATAGGGTGCCAAATAGTACTTGTTTTGTTTGAACATACTCATATGGTCCAACAGTAATTTTCAACATACTTTCTCTCCAAAAGATGAACTAAAGGAAACCTCTACTTTATGTCTCTGTGCATGTGTGTACACAGTCTGCCTAGACAGACAGGAAAATTAAACAAAATACCAGTTCAACTCTTAACACAAATGCCAAACTACAATAATATTCAAAAGGTCTTTCACTGTATTAGGGAGTTTGAGATTTCATAAAAGGATCCAGAGACCACAGAAGTCTGCTGCTTTTTCTCTGCAAGACCTTCATACTTTTAAAAAAATTTTCTTCTATCCATGTTTCACATTTCATAACTTATGTGCATTATGACAGTATCTGCAGGTCCCATTTGTGATCAGCTCTTCATGCTACTAGACATTGAACTTCAGTCATAATTCTGAACTTCCAGGTCCCTGAGTGCTTTTAAAAGAATTCGAGTTGTCCCATTTAGACTAAAATCAATTATTGGATAATTGATAGCAATAAAAGAATCCCGGCTGTTTTACCTATTCCTAATCTCACCTAAAATCTTTTTTTTAAATTTCCATCATTATTTTATGAGAATAGTAGCAAATTCCATAGTGGCTAAATAGACATATACATGGAAAGATATGTGCCTACAATTTAATTAAGGATGCAAAACCATACTAAACTCTGGTGCAGTGTCCATTAAGAGCAGAGGCTAACCTTGTTAGAATCTCAAACAATGCTTATGAGATAGCACTAAGTACTTAAAGGAGCATAACGGTTGTTCGCAGACGAGATCAGACCAACAGGGATTTCAACATGTAATTTGAGTGCGGTTAGATATTGCATCTGAGGTTCAGATACCCATGTAATAACTTCCATTTATTTGCACTAAGAAATATCCTTATGTGTCTCAAAAACATCTTGCCCATAACTATATCTAAAAATCAAAGAAGCTTCACCTAATTTCCAGGAATAAAAAAAACCCGCAAGTGTGTACTGTATATAAACTATAGTAACAAAGACAATTTGGGAACTAGGACTGTAGTGTCATGGAAACAAAATGTCTGCTTAGGTTCAGGGAAGTAAGGTCTGTGAAAAACATAGACATCCTTTGCATAGATTTCATATTACTCTAACCAATGCAACTGTAATAATAAGAACACTAAAGACTATTATGTATTTTAAAATACTTGGTATCTCTAATTATAATGATCATGATAACGATCTCTAATGGCCTATGCTGACCAGAGGACAAATGCCAAAGCTATGATTTTTTTTTTTAATTATTGTGTTTTTAAGCTATTTATTCTTATTGCCTAAATTAATTTTTTACAGTAACTTCTAAAACCCCTGATTAAGGATCAAGAACAAGGATTAAAAGACATTGCTGTACTTACATAATTGCCTATTGTGATACAAATATACTGTGTGTGTATGCGTGTCTGCAAAGAAACATAAAGTTTTGCTTCAAAACAGTATTTTTTAGTGTAATTCCCCCCCTTTCTACTTAAAATTTAAACAGAGGACTTTACAAGAATTGTCATGCAACCAGGAGGTAAAAAAGGTTAATATTGTCAACTTTCAGCCCTAACAAGAAATTCAGGAGGCATTCCAATGCAGTCTTTTCACAGAAGCTAGAAATATGCTGAATAAATTAAGAGCCAAAGCATCCCCCATTACCTTTTATTTACCAACTAACTGTTTGTACCACTCATAGTTTGTCTTTTGGAGCTAGCTGCCCTAAATTATAACAAAGTGCCAGCTCTTCTATACACGTAACTGAGCATGGTTTTCTGCTTTAGAGTCAACTACTAGCAAAGTCTCATATTTCTTAAGTGACAAAGGTACTTGCTTAGGCATTATGGAAAGTAATACCCAGTTTTTGGATCCCAGGGAATATGGAGGATAAATCCTGATCTGCTCAGGTCTGTCAAAGTTAAGATGTCCCAAAATATATTATGCGTGAAGGGCGTTAGTGTAAAAAGACGTACACAGCACTACCATTGCAATGCCTCCAGGATTAGATGGTATCTTTACAACAGTTTAGCATTCCAACTTTTATAGCCTAAATTCAACGAATTACCACTTTGCAGGAACAAATCCTTTCCTTGACAGACTATGATTTTGTATTCTTAAAATTCAAAAGGAGATGCTATGCTGTCGTGGTTTAGCCCCAGCCGGCAACGAAGCACCATGCAGCCGCTCGCTCACTCCCCCTCCCACAGTGGGACGGGGAAGAGAATTGGGAAAAAAACTCGTGGGTTGAGATAAACACGGTTTAACAGGACAGAAAGAAAGAAGGGAACAATGATAATACCAACACAGGAATGTACAAGAACAAGTGATGCCCAATACAGCAATTGCTCACCACCCCGTGATCGACAGCCCGTCCCCGAGCAGCGATTTCCGCCCCCCGGCCAACTCCAGTTTATGTACTGGGCATGACGTCGTATGGTAGGGAATATCTCTTTGGCCAG
>NW_010526934.1:24689-31237 GCF_000687285.1 Phaethon lepturus
CAACCCAAAACATCAGCATATTATCAACAGTTTCTCATCCCAAATCCAAAACACAGTCTCGCACTAGCTTCTGTGAAGAAAACCAGCTCTATCCTGGCTGAAACCAGGACATATGCTATAAAACCTTTCACAAGATTCTGAAGAATTTTGAAAACTCTGCCTTGTGATATATGGGGTAATAAACTTCATAGGTTACCTAGGGTGTATTCCCAGCCTAGTGCCAAGGGCTTCTCATGTAAATACATCTTTATGATGACTTCCTGTAGCATATACAAGATAAAGTTACCAATAACTACTTTGTTCACTTTTTTTCCCCCAGAGATCATATCTGGTTCCTCCCTCACTGTTCTTCAGTACAACTATACCATTCTTGACTGTATTAAACTATGTGGATACAATGATAAAAAGGGGAAGAAAAAGGAGTAAGCAAAATCACAACACATTAAAACACAGGAAAGTAAGAAATGTGTGCACTAAGGTCAGAGAGCCCTCTATGCTACAATAAAAGCAACTTTAAAGTTTCTACACAGATTGCTTCTACTGTGATGTGTATTATTTTCATAAAATCATTCCTGCACCTTCTGTTGTTTCACTTCTGCAAAGCACACGTACATGCTACAGAGTCACAGTTCATAAGTATTTCCATAATACAAAATTCAAGGTTACACCTTATACAATGACTGCAAACAGGACTTGAAGGAGTGGACAACTGGAGGTGTGAATAAAATGTTTTCCAAACATTCACAGAGACCTTAATGATGCAAACTGTTAATGATGATACATACTACCAGAAAATAAAGTTCTTGCAATAGAAATTTTGATAAGCCTAATGAATGCCTTAATAAATTCTGACTTATTTATTCAATGCAGTGTCAAATAAAAAAACCCCAACCAAACATAAAAAAAAAACCACCACACCAAAAGAACAGAGAAAGCAATGCGCAAATCTAACTACATATTTTACCTATACGCACTAATGGCTTCATGAACTGATGAATGGGTTTACATGAGCTTACAGGACCAAGATGTGGGATAAGTAAGCTTATGAAAATGTCAGTTAATGTTCAGTATCAGTCAAAACACCACACCAAATATTTGAATTTACTGGTGAAAAGAAATAGAACAGAATACACATAATAACACTATGTCAGCATAAAACCATGGTGCACTCATGTTCAAGGTATAGCCGTGGTCCCACCCTCAAAAAGATAACATGGGAATTGAAAAATCACTATGAAGAACTATCAGCAGACAAACTAGTTTTGTACAAGAAATGATTCAACTGCCTAGTTCTCTTCAGCCTGAAAAAAAGATGATAGAACAGTATGATAAATACAGAATCCTAAGCTGAACACAGAAGCTGATTAGGGACCAATTAGCCTTTATTTCTTCCATTAACAAAAACATATAGAATTTTATGCCAATGTTTGTATTTAGTCAAGAAAAACTATGGTGACAACAATGCTAAGTTACAATACGAAAAGAGAAAACACAGCAAAGATTATTTCAGATCTTTTATTACCAAGCATTTGGGTCTCAGTTGCTCTCAGCAATTCAAAGAGCACTCATAACCTGAACTGTTTTTATATTTAATTACACTAAGATGAACGTAACTCATGCTATTTTGTGTTCCTTATTAATGCCTTCAGTTGTCTACAAAGCACTCAGTATAGTATTATCCCTTGATATCTACTGGAACGCTGAAGACAGTTCAAAAAATTGAATTTACCTCTTCACTATGTTCCTCATTAAAAGTACATGATACACATTAATTGTTTCCTAACATTTAAAGAGCAGCAGGTGGAGCTTTTTTTTTTAAACTATAAACTCTCCGACTAATCTAAAATTATGTTTAGAGTATCACAGGTGTTCAAGTTACTGAAATTAATGAGTTACTGCTCACCAACTGAGGTCATATAAAGCATAGAGTACCGTGTACAAACCATCAGTACATGCTGTGAACTAAGTTGATATAGTTTGAACTGCCATGAAAGCACTTAAAAACAAGTACATGTTCATGGGGAAAAGAAAGCACTATTACCTAAAGCAGCTTTAGGTATTCTCCATTCCTTGAAGCTGTGTCCAATGAAGGAATTAAAATATTGTATTTTCTAAAGTATTCATAGAGGGATCAACACAAATGATTAGCTGTCATTACACTCTAAGTCAGCTAAAAGATGACACATTAGCAGAAAGGCATGCAGTTAGACTGATACTGTTTTATGAAGTTTAACTAGATGGTCATACTGATAGCCCTTTCTAGACCTGGAACAGCAACCTAATCACTGTATGTAGTGCACATCACATCACATCACAAAAAGTAAGATAATGACTTTTCAGGTTAGCCCAAATTGTGTGACTAGAGCCTAGAAGTAGGAACATTTTTGTAAATAAGATTTTTTTATTTAACATTTTTATTGTAAAAAGAATATTACAGCTTCTGTAGTACTATGTAGTCTTTGGTGGGGGACAAGAACTTCAGAACTTTTAGGCTTACCTGAATGATGCATTTTATGCTGGTTCTGTATACTAGGACAAGTTTCAAAAATTAAGATTTATTTCTGTACATAATTAGTCACTGCAAGTACAAGGTCTTTGTATATATAGATATAAAAGTTTGCAACCAAACTCAACAAATACTAAAAACTTATGTCTACATAAAAATAAAGCTATCTTCCAGAAAGCTAAGAAAGTCACTGACCCATATGTGTCTCCCAGTTGCCCTTTAAGGCAGTAGAATACACACAGGCCCTGCCCAATAAACGCAAGGAAGATAGTACTGTAATTTGAGTTTTTAAAATATCACAAGTTCTAACCAGATTGTCACATTTTGAGACAGACCATACATTTCTGCAGTAGAAAAAAAAAACACAATAAAATTTATAGAAAGTAAATTAAATGTCTATTAAATTAATTGTAGTGACGTTTTCAATCAAACAATAATTCCAACAAATTACATGAGGTGAAAAAAACCCCCAAACTCCTATTCTGTGGAGGGTGAGAGATGAAATGAACTACAGTTAAAATGAAAGACAAGTTTTACATGAATTAATAAAAGAAAAAATGCCTCTCAAAGAAGTTGTGCCTTTAAAACTCTACATATCAGGACATTTAATTTTTATTTGATCCTTAAATCTACGTAGTTCCAGAAAGGTTTTCTGCAGTTCAGTTATACTGCAAAATAAGATTATATTGCTATTGAATTCATTTTGTCAGTATGTAATAACAAACTGAGTTGCAGTGTATGACAGATTTATGTCTCTATGTTTTGAAAAAACAGGAAATAGCAGGCATTTTGATCTATGCATTTTGATCTTGAGGCAAGACCTCAAAAACAGTTTAGGAAACTCAGCGTGTTACAATGGAGAGGGGGGCTCAACTTCTTTTAAGCCCCATCTAACCACCATATGCATATTTCCAGCATCATGTTTTAAAATGCAATGCACAGTCCACTGCATTTTCTTCTGAAAAGCAAATACCTCCTATGCGAGGCCTAACTGTAGCTCATAGGCAAATTAAAGCAAAACATTCAGAGACATATTTACTGTGAAGACACTTGTGACAACGGAAATTGATAACTTGTTACTATGAAAAAGCTGACATTTACAAAAGAATTACCACATGATATTTCAGTGTTTCCAGCCTATGGTTACCACACAGAAATAGAAAATTATAAAGAAGGAAATTAAAAAGAAAAAAAAAAGGTAGTGCATTGCTATGTAGTGTGTAGCATGGTCATGCTGCTACACACGTAAAAATCATTGACATATATATTGGTTGTTTGGTGATCTCCATGACAAAAATCATCAGCCTCTGTTCAGCTCAAACAGGAAGATATCTGCATTAGAGAAACCCTCATCATGACTAGCACGAAAAGAACACCTTGCTGGCAATCTAAGCAGAAAATCTGAGAGCCAAATAGAAAGAGATATTGAAGCATTCTCTCAAGGAGATTTTTCTACTGATCAGAGTTTGAGGAAGTGCCACTGTTTTGCCGCTTCCACTGGCACCACAAAGAGCAATACATTTGCACTCATTGGAAGTGTTCAAGGTCAGGTTGGATGGGGCTTTGAACAACCTATCTAGTGAAAGATGTCCCTGTCTATGGCAGTGGGGTTGGACTAGATAATCTTTACAGATCCCTTCCAATCTAAACCATTCTATGATTTTAAAAAAGCAATCCAATTCTCACATGCAAATGGTGCTCAGTCAAATATTTGAGACAGCAAATTCCAGACTTAAGCATGACCTTCTGGCTTCATTCTGATATTAGTTTTAAATAACTTTTTTTTTTTTTATTATTATTCCAACAAAAGGTTCTGTGGTTCAATTATTTCACAGACTATGACTTTGATCATGTAGGAAATATTTAGGAGCCACTACATGCTTGAAACAGGTAAACACACATCATCAGCATCTACCAGGATGGTTATTTCCAAGCAAAATCCTGTTCAGCTTCTGCAAGCCTGAACCATAAGGTGATATTATACTGCAGGTATGGGGCATGTTCAATGCAAAGAATCTCCTTAGAATCTCTTTGCCAAGTGAGAAGGTTGTATAAAAGTCATTTTTATGTTCAACCATTTTGAAAGGTGAAGGGGCTAGTCCAGATTTTTAAAACTGACTTTTAATTAAGGGAGTGCTTTCTCAGTAACAAATACCACAAACGAGGAAAATTAATGGGCAATATTGAAAAAAACCCACTAAACTAAAAAAATTGTAAAATCACACAGATTAAGACTCATTAAATTGCCAAGGCGGTTTTTTTGGTTTGTTTTTTTTTTTTTTTTTAAGGCAAAACTGTATTACAATGCATAGTGTGGTAGTTCTTTAAACTGCAGACCATCTCATCACAAAAATCACCATCACCGTCTGCAATCAGCAATCATATAATCAAATTCAAGACCAAAATGAAGGACTGATTTGGCAGGGAAATCACCTCAACATAAACGTTAAAGCTAGGATTAATGACACAACAGAGAAATTAATTTTACTGTATGGACAGCAAGTGTCATGCTTAAAGACCACTGTTTTCTTCTCCAGGGCTCTCTCACACATTACATTGGACTTCAAAAGTAATATATGTAACCATATGTAACTATAGATTTCTGAATATTTACATTATTAAAAAAAATTGAAACCTTAACACCTGAAGAGTAGTTGATCTCTAGTACTAGGTGTATAGCAGTATCTGAAGTACATTGTGGTTAGGCATTGCAGTCCTACGAAATGAGTATTTATTTTTCCCCTACATTCTTCAAACAAAAAACTTCTAAATGGTTTACTGTCAACACTACCAAAGGTCAAACAGTTCTATTTTGTACAGTAAAGGTACAGTTAGACTGAAGTTATATCTGCCTTAAGGAAATCTGTCACATTTTACAAAATATATATATAACAGCATCAAGTCAAGTGTCATTCTTCAAGATGATGTGCTTCACCTGTGCATCTTCAATTCTGAACTGCATCTTCTGAGTCCATTATGAGTATGCCCTATTTCCATACACTGTCAAAGTACCAAAAAAAAAAAAAAGGATATATATATTGAACAAGCCTACTATAAAATAGTATTTCTTATCACGTTCATGCAGTTCACTTGTTTCTTAGTGCCTTGCTTTTCTTCTCATTTCTCCTGTGGTGTGTTGTGGTGTTTTTTTTTTTTTTCCCTCCTCCTTTTAACACGTTGAAATAAATTAAAAGAAAATAACAATCACAAAAAGCTCACACCAGTTGGCAGGGAAATTAAAAATTGCAGATTCACAAGTACTTTCCTAGTTCATGAAAACATCTCTAATGAGAGAGATGAAAATATGAATTGCTCCTAATGAGCTCAAAATTGCACGTATTTCCCTTAGTTTAATTTCGTAAGTCTTCACAGATATTTTGTGTTATGCTTTATTATAAAACAAGAAGTGGCCACAAGGCTGTGATAACCAATTTGTGAGATTAAAGTACTCAACTTGAACGGTTTCATTAACTTCGAAGTCATGAGTCAAAGTTAGCATAAAATACAACTCCTTTGCTATTCATAGAGGGTCTTATTCTCCAGTGACTTCCAGCCTTTTGGAGTCATTTGTGACTGGGAAGAGTAACACTATTATTCATGACTTGTCAGCACTATATTCACCTGTGCAGCTATGGAAGGATAATGTACAGCAAAACCTTGAAGAAAAAAGGCCCTAACACCAATTGGATCTGTACCATGGACTTCAGCTGCAACACAGCAGAACCAATACAGCTTCCATAGCACCCACATCAATGTAAGCTGCAGTCTGCCTTAACACATTCTAATCAGATTTGGAACAGCATGAAACAAAGCCAGTGCAAACACTTTAGCCAGCTTTTATGAAGAGATTTTAGGATGACCAAGAATGCACTAGGTCACATCAGAAGCATATGCCATTACACTGCAGACACAAAATGGAAAGAAATTGCGACAGGATTTGTAAAAGTTCCGTGTCTGTTCCAGCCTCTATTCAGTTGTGATTAACTCTCATGGATCGGTGGGTGCATAATGCAGTAACATGGGGGAGGACGGGGGGAGGACG
>NW_010526935.1:0-33880 GCF_000687285.1 Phaethon lepturus
CTGCCATGGAGTTAAAGTAAGATCCAACACAGTCTATACACCACTGTCAACCACACCCGTGAATTTTCATGTTCTGAATGCTCCGCACGCTGTACTTACAACAGGATGCCAAGTTCTTACATTTTACATAAACAAGGCAGAAACTTACTACAGGCTCTACAGGTAGGGAAACAGGGCTTGTAAGTTCTTCAGTGATTCAATGCAAAGCCACAAGAAGTTCAATGCAAAGCCACAGGAAGTTTATGATAGAGCAGCACCATTCCTCCTACTTCTGCAGCAGCCTCTGTCCAGTGATCCAGATTTCAAAGCAGCTCAAAGTGTATGCCAGGCATTTTAAGCTCAACAATTAAAAATTAATTTTGCCCAGCAATATACCCTTAAGGTATCTTGCTTTCACGGAAGTTGTTTCAGTGATCCTTTTAACAACAGAAATAACCATGTCATTTACAACTGGTACTGGAAGAACCTGAAAAATACTTCACTTGATCCATCCAACCTTGAATTTTCTTCCCTGCTTCCTAAACTAATCCTTAACTGACTGTCACTGTCCCAGTTTCCACCAGAAAAACAATTCACAGAAATTACCTTTTTTTTTTTTTTTTTCTTTTTTAGCATAATATATCCATTTGAATTTTCTTCCCTGCTTCCTAAACTAATCCTTAACTGACTGTCACTGTCCCAGTTTCCACCAGAAAAACAATTAATAAAAATTACCTTTTTTTTTCTTTTTGAGCATAATATATCCATTTCTGATTTTCTTTTGACAACCTGGGAGGATGCACAGACTTCACTGTGGGGTCATCAACTGCAAAAGTCACTTCCCAAATTTTTGTGGAGCCTCTCTTGACTACTTGCTTCTCTGCCATCAAGGAGATTATCATGCATTATTGTTGGGTTCTCTGACTACTTGCTTCCAAGGGCAAAACATCTTATTGTAAATGATTACATCCCCAAAATTTATCAGCTTCATAACTATCCCTCAATTCAACTAAAGATGTCAAGATGCCATCACAAAGCCTTCATGTTCCATCTTCCCCAGTTTCATCCTATGAATAACTGTCCTTTGAACTCCTCTGTCTTCTATGAAGAAAAACTGCCTGTGTATGCTTAACATAGACAGCACCCTACCAGACTTCAGCAGCAAAAAGGGACACAAATCTTATACAGAGGACAAAAATTGCCTCATTTAAACAGGTTTGCAGTGGGAGCTATATGAACATTTGTGTTTCATCCAAATAATGCTGTTCAGGGTGAATATTCCTTTTTCTTTTTCTTTTTTTTGCTAAAACATCAATTGTTGCTGGAAAAAAGGAAGCCTTAATCTGTTGTTCAGCCACATCCTCCACATTGGATACCTTGCTGGGTCTTTGCTGATCACTTTATATACTGTCAACTGCTTTTATCTTTTTGCCTGTTGAAATAATGGGGGTTTTTTATTTATTTATTTTTCACATGTTGTCCTTTGGAATAGCACAGATTGCTTTCCCAGTGTATGCTGCTCCCACAGGTTGTGGATAGCTGTTTTGGCTGCATCCTCTCACTATTTAGTGTAGGTTACAAGCTCTGATATTCATTCAGCCCCCGTGCTGATCTTTCAAACACAGAAACATAGCCCACCAATTACTTATCTCCAGTTTCTCACTGCAGCAAGTACACTATCTGTCATTCTTTCTGTAATCCCTGGCACTTCTGTTCATTGCCCTTAAAAAAGGGAGGGGGGGGGGGAGCATACTGTATTCTCTTCTGCTCAAATGACTGAGTGGGTCTGAAGCCGAGTTTTAAAGTGTAGCTAAGTATATCTCTGGCCATTTGTGAGCTCCTCCTCAGGAAATCTGGTAGGCATGCCATCAAAGCAAAGCTCTAGGGCAAGGCTTTACCAGGTAGCTAATGCCAAATGCAAGTTGTTCACAACAGAATTATGCTGGTGGAACATACAATCTGAGATCTTAGTGGTGCAGTGATTTCTCCATCAGTTTCCAGCAAGAGTCATAACTCACTAAACTCCTCTCTGAACATCCACCTGACAGGCACTGTAGCCAATATTCATTTCCCTGCTATCCCCATTCTAACTCTCAGTTTGCATTTTGATTCTTTTTTCAGTCAGAATTCTTAGTGTTTCTCATGTTGTTTAAAGAAATCACTTGAGAAATCACATAATAAAACCACTTTCCTGCAGAATTAGGCAAAGTGTATTTTAAATGGGGAACAAGTTAATTGAAACATAAAAGGAGCTGAACTCTCAGCAAAGATACAGAGAAATTAAGCCAGCATAGTGAACAGCACATCTCCTGAACTTCCCAAATAGAGGTTATTCCTTTTGCTACAGCCTTTAGAAAAATCTTGTATTTTTACATTACCTCTGCTTTCTCTCAATCACTCTGCAGTGGTAAAGTTATTAGTATTTGAGAGGTCTAAGTTTATCCTAACTAAGAGAACATTCCTTTTGACTAAAAACTAACAGTCCATGATCATTCCCAATCAGCCACTTCTGAGCTAGGGTAGTACTGGGTGTACCACTCCTATGGGCTCCACCAAGAGCCGTCTCCCCACACCGTCAGATTTATTAAATGAACAGGGGGAGTTAGCAAGCTACTTGTGTCCATCCCTCCAAAGGATGGAAACCTGGCCTTGTTAACATGGGAATGACTGTTTTTATTCACCACTTTTTTTTTTTTTCCTGGAAGAGTCTATAGTTGGGTCTCTGCAACCACTTGGCAGAGGAGAAGATGCCATCCCAGTGTTCTCTTGCCATGTTCATAGTTAATAAAGCTTCTGGCTGACCTGCCCTAAATTGTACTTGTGGTGTTACGCACTTGGAATCCCCAAACTCTCCGACAACTCTATACTGCATTTGTTTTGAACACAACAGAATCGTATTATTCTCAGAGGCTCAAATGAGGCTCAAATGAAACCAACGACCTTATTTCATTTCTTTTTCCCAAAAGGAGCAATAATTTTAGGGCTGCATTGTACTTGGTGGAACACTAAGTCTTACAAATTAAACAGCAATAAATAGTGTTCCCAACAACATACTGCATAATGCAAGACTTGGAGATTTACTATGTTTTTCACAAGTCTTAACATACTGTACCCATCTATTCACATTGCACTGAATCCTCCTTTTTAGAAAAGGCTCCTACACACGCCATCCTAACAAAGATGACATTTAGGAGTTTTACCATGAGCCTTTTTCCTCCTCAACTAATTTTGTCATAGTAGGAGTATGTCCCTTATTTATGGCATGCATTTGGGTGGAGTGCGGGGTTTTAATCACTGGCTTGAGTAATTTTTGTTGTCACACTTTTTGGCCAAGTTTGTGTTCATTTAAGAGTTGTTCAGAATTAGTAACATTGAGAAGTCCAGTTGGAAGCAATTTAGAAACACCTATTTTAGGAAACTTCTAATTAATCTGAAATTAGACACCCTGAAGTTAGAAACCTAATTATGGGTCACTCGACAATTGCCTTGGACAGTGTCCTAATTTCTAACGTTAAAGTGACATCACTTATTTTATTGCTGATGAGAAAGAAACAAAGTAATGAGTTGTTGCTTTTTAAAACACAACAGGACAACCATCAATTTAAGCTTCCTTTACCTGGAAATAGTCAAAATTGTAGAGTTACCTACAAATAAAGCTTCACTGAATTGCTTTCTGCACTGCCAAGGATGGGCTCCCGTTGCACAGAGAGTAGAGGTTGATGGATGAGAACTGCATCATAAAAAAGCTAAAATGGGTACACTATTCCTCTTTCTCAAGCAAATGCTGCTTCTCCTCATTCATAGCCTTAGGGACAGAGTAAGAACACCCCATGTGAAGGCAACCTTCCCTCCAGTCGCTTCAGAGAATGGAGTAAAATAACCAGGACAAGCCTACATGAACTAAAAAAACCCCAAACCCAAAAGATAAAAACCCACACCTAGAAGTTAAATGCAATGTTTTTTTTAAAGTCTAGTTACTCTCCTCCATATTTCTGTCTAACACTTGACCAGATCTTCAGGTGGTCTAAAGTAACCATCAATGGAAATCAACTGACAACCACAGTCACATGGTACTCTGGCACTTCATGAACAAGTTAGATATCTAGGCTGGGAATTTGTGAACCACACCACACAGGCCCTAAAGCTGCTCTCACAGAAGAGATTAGTAAATCTCCCTGCACTGGTAAGAGATGCAGGCCAGCATTACGCACAGCTGAAAATCCCGGGCCTGGAGGGAAACAGAATCACAAGCAATAAAACACAAGAGCAAATCTTGTCTGACAAGACAGCTTCTTTTGCACAGAATTGCAAAATTAGTTGATTAGAGGGGCACAGTGGAATTAATATAATTAGATTTTAATGAAGCTGCTGGCGTACCTCAAAACCTTAATTAAAAAATTAATTCAAATTGTTTTGAATAAAAACAAAACCTTGTGAATTAAAATTGAGAGGCTGAAGAGAAAGAATACTGATAAATGACAGTGTTTCAGTTTGAAGGAAGGTGCCTCATCAGTTACTAAAGGATCGGGGTTTTTTTAAACATCTTCCCTAAATATCTGTGGCAGAAAAGACAGCGTACTAATCACAAATTTAGAAGTGGTAATGAAATGGAAGGAATTCTGAATACTGGCAACAGAACAAGAACACAAAAATCTAGAAATTGAATCTCAAGCACAAAACCTGCAGAAATTGTCCCCAAAGCCGTATCTGTATTTGTTCATGAGTCTACAGTTTCACTTCAAAACAAATACTATTTCTAGCAGGAAACCTTGAAAACATAAGCCAAGTGTAACAGCTACATACATATGTGCTCAAAACCACAGAAAGACCCAAATGACACCTCAGAGATGCCACCTCTCCCCTTCACTTCTGGCTGTTATGTCAGAAACCTAACAACAACAGTTTAAAAGTCAGCACAATTAACCATCTCAGTAAATCTCGCTACAAAAGAAGCATCCAGGTAATGACCATATATAACCAATATGGTAGATTTCCTTTCCCACCAAAATTTCCCACATTAGCTGCGATGATGCTCTCCAGAGAGACACTGCTTATTCTTAAATTTTTTTTTAAATTAAGCAGACATCCAAATTACCGTACCAGACCATTCCTGAGACAGTAGCAGTTGCAGGCAATTTGTCTTGGACTAAAGGGTACTTTTGCTTATATTATTGTGTTTGGTTTTTTTCTCTCCAAATAAAGTGTAAAATAACTTAGGGCTTATCATGCAGAAATAGCCAATAGACATTTCTATCTCAGCAGTACACAGGAAAGAAATTTGAAGACAGTGCCTTCACAACACCTATTTTAAAAAAATATCCAGGAGAAGGTGTAGTAACGCTAATCTGTCACAAAATATTCAAGAACGCTCGTACAAATACAATTCTCATAACCATTTCAGTTGCATTTATCATTCCTTTTATTTACATTCCATTATCATACATATGAAGAGCCACTGCAAATACGCATAGGGTAATGTATTTGCCAGAATATTTGCACAGTCCCTTCAGAAAGGCTTTGTGGGCTTGGAAGACTTTCTATCCAAGAGCAGGAACATTACGTGCAATCAGTGACCAAATGCAGAATACAAATAACAAATTGCAAATAACAGAGCAATCAATGGGCTGGAGCAGCCAAATAATTTTGAATAACGGGAAAATTAATCAAAAATGAAATCTGTTCACACATCATTTGTGGACACAAGAGCTGAAATGTCTTCTGTGCATAACAAAGTTTAGAAATAAGCATGACAAAATGTACTATAGGAAAAAGATCTCTTCTAGGACAAAGATGGATGGATTATTCCTCCCCCCAGCTTTCTTATGATCATTCAGTCTATGACAGGAACAGAGCTCTACTGATTACGGTACATAAAAATGTAGGATTCCCCTTCTCTCCTATTTTATTACAATGTGAATATTTTTCAGGAAGTGCAAATAAAAACAGAAACTCTGTTAACACCAAAAAATATCAGGATGAAGAGCAACTGAAAGAGCTCAAATTTGATATTTTTTTTTCCATCAAGTTGACCTTTACCTACTAAACAGCACAGAGATTATAGGGAATGATAGGTCAGCTGTCTTCACAGGTGAAAACTAAAGGACAGCAAATAAAAACACATGTGCCACAATCAAAACAGACAAAAGTATTTTCTCACAGACTGTGCAGTTAAGCCATGAAACTCCTTACAGTAGGACGCTGTGGCTGCAGAGGGTCACATGCATTCAAATAACTGCTGGACAAGGTGAGGGGTATCACAGAGAAACATAGCACCTTTCATACAGCCTACTAGCACCTCTGAGTTAGGAAGTCCCTCAATTACCAGTCCCTGCTGGCAAGGGGACAATATTGTGGAGTGAGACCATGCCACACGTCTTGCATCTTCAAGATGAGATTCCTGTGCCACACCAACATTTATAGCTCTTCTTAGTTTGTTATATCTGATGTACTTGTAAGCAAAGGGACTAAAACACCTAATGCTAATTTCCAAGTGGGGGAGGACGGATAGTTGTTGTAGCAACTGCTCATGAAATCAATGTGACTCCTTAAAGATGGAAGAGTTTTCTCTCAGTCAGTAGGCATGAGGAAGGGAAAAAAAGGGCCAGGGATAGCTCCCTTATACAAAGCCATGTGTTCAAAATAGGTTACACCCGTGGAAGGGAAAGTACAAGAACTCAGAATGTGTCAAAGGCCATTTCTGTTCTCTGTGGCTATGAAAAGAGATATGATGATTATCAGGCTTATGGCTTTTACAATTATCTCCACCATATGATTGATTCCAATATGTTGGAGAGAAGTTGTCAAGAAGGTAGGGACTGCTTTAGCTGTTACTTTTCCTGATACTTACCATATTTCCTTGAGGGTCAATACCCCTGTAAATACTCATACTATTCATTCACTTGAGAGTGCCTGTAGATAAATGTCCTTAAGCACTTTTCTAATGTTTTTATTGCAAGATCAATGTCTGCTCAAGCTAATGGCAACTGAAATCACAAATAGTGCCACCATCAAGTAAGAAACACCCTTGCTGGGGGTAGAGAAGTTACAAAACACCCATACCTCTTTTTTCTTTGTTTTTGTTTCAACATTCTCCCCTTTTCCCGCTGAAGAAAATTATTTGTGTCCTTAACACTGAATGCTCACTACTGTCATTCCCAGGAGTTAAATCATTTGCTCTTCCATAGAAACAGGATGGTGTTGCCTGCTAAATATGAAACATGCCTCATGTTATAAAACATCATTCTAGACAGAGGGATTTTTTTTCAGCCATCTATCACATCCCAAATTGAATATACCTTCATTCTGACCTGGTTTATCCTAGCAAAATAAAAACAAAATAAAAAAAAAATAGCAACAGCAGCTACACAGAATCATTTCCAGATAAACTACAGCTGATACTCTTCTACATTCATTTTTAGATATTTCAGACAGGAGAAACAAATAAGGCTATGGCAACACATGTTAACTGAAGTTCCAGCCATTTGAGTCTGGTTTGACTCAAAACGGACCTTAACAAACATTTCCTTTTAATTCAGCAGATGGCACAGAAGGCCAAAACCCATGTTTTTTCCTTCTAAAATCCACAAAAATATTAACACCATAAGAAACTTTGAACATTTCAGTGACGGTTATAATTGCAAGAAGGCACTATGAACAATTTAAATTCACATTGTAAATCCGGCCCAAAGCTGAACACTCTGAAGCAGCAATAGCAAAAGAAGTATCTCTGAGTCCGAACAGCTCAACTCAGTGTCACATTTGAACTTCACGCTGGTCCATGAGACTCCCACTTGCCTTTGTGTTAGAAAATTTGAAATAGAAATGTTATTCAAAGAGATAGCTACCAAGCTTTGTTTTCCTATTGCTGTAAGAAACTTAATCTTTAAAAAGCTGAAGACAAACAGTCATCACCCAAATAAAATTTTAATCAGTTCAAATTTAAGAGAACAAGCCATTCATCAGGGTTGGGCTGTGCCTGACTAGACAGATGGCATCAAGATTTCTTTCAGTGTTCAGAAACTGTTGACAGCACAGTTTTTAAAATGCTTTAGCAGTGCTGGTGAATTTTAACCAGTGTAAACAGTTGCTGGTAAAGCCCCAGGGAATGTTCCACTGAGCCATATAAACACTACCTGTAGGTGCCTAAATCAATACTGAGGCAGCGAATCTACACTTACATACATGTCTACATTTGGCAGACAATTGGCCAGTTCAAGTTCCCACCTCTGACATCAACATTACTAATCGGACTAATTAATGTAGCTTATATTCTTCTGCCTCCCAAAGAGCAAGAGAAATCCAAGCTTCCTGCCTCGCATTTCCAACAGACTAGAAGCATCTGTTCTGAAGATGAAAAAACCGACATTTGGCTTTTAAGTTCTTTGAAATAATCCACATGCTCTTCAGAGTGTAAAGTCTAATGATTTTTGTCAGTTTAAATGTTTGAGGATCCTATTCTAGTGAGCTACACTCTGTTGCATTTTTTTCTTGGATAAAATACAAAAAAACTTCCAAAGCAAAAAAGGGGTACATCTATGGAGCCTGGAGAACGGTATTTCCCCCTCCATCCCAAGTACACTCTTCAGGATACGGTGCTACTTCAGACAACAGCACGGGAGTCCTCAACCAAACATTACCAAAACCCATGTCGTGTCCTACTTACAAGCTGTTACTTCAGTTTACACTGGGTTTGAGGGAAGCACTGTGGGTGCTTAGAAGACAATCCCCTGTGATTGGGGAACGTGGTTTTGATGGGTCTGGACCAGGATTAGAAGTACAGAAAGAGAAGTATCAACACATCAGCTTCAGGCCAACACTGGCCTGTGTGCAGCCTCCTCTCAATGCAACTCGTTAAGGCACAAGGCATCCTCCCTCCCAGCATGCGAGAGGTAAAATGATTCACTCTCCACAGGGACTGATCTCAAAGCTAATGCAGTCAATGGTGAGAGACTGACCAGAACTCATGGTGCTCAGTATCTTCGAAAATGGAGCAGGACCATGCAAATCCAGCTGTTCCCACAACATGTGTATCTATATTGTCTGGACTGAGACAAGCAAGTCACATGAGTTCAGTGTTGCCGGTTCAGGCTGTCTGAATATGTACTTTTTAACTGTATCTTTAAGTACTAACTGGCAGTGAACACTTAATTCAGTTTCCCATCTCTTTGCTCAGAGAGCCAATTCTGTCTAAATAGCGTGACATAGAAGAAAGACATTGTCAAGAAAAACATGCATAGAATGTTACTGCTATATGTCATGCTACTGCATATGTCTTCTGGCAGAAAACACTTCAGATACAGCCCAAATGCTAAGATACTACTTAAATCACAAGGATGAAAGAGTTAGTATGCACTAGAAGGTATGACAAAAATCAGCAAGGCAAAATTCTTCCCCTGAAATTAAAAGTGTAATTACTTGGTGCAAATTTTATACACATCTCTCTGATATTTTAATAGCTGCAAGTCTATTCTTCTGAAATAGAAGAATACATCTTACAACACGTCTCCCTGTTGTAAATGTGTCTCCATCCTTGTCCACTACCAGTCATAAGACTGAAGAACTTTCAAAGAATCCAAACTCCACCAGGAGCCAAAAAACTTCCCTGTTTTATTTCCATATAAACACCTTTCCTTCCAGTGATGGACATGCAATGATGGACATGAAAGACAAAGACTAGAATACAGGGTGTTCTACCACTCTGTCCTCATAAAATAACTGCTCAAGAACCCAAAGGTCACCAGCCTTGTGAGCGCTCTATCTGGTACCAAATCAAAAGCTCCCATGACCTTGCAATAATTGCTTGCTTCGCTTCTCTGGCAGTGTGAAGACGACTCTAATAGCTTATTGTACTCCAGAGAATATGGCAGTGAAGACCTAAACCTCTTGGGTTGGGAAAGGAGGAAGGAGAAGGGGAAAGCAGGAAAAAGACGGGATAGTTCTACTGCTTGCTACCGAGCTAAAAAGTCTGTGTACAGAGTAGAAAATATGCTGGTCTTTTGTATCATTATGCCTTTAGTCTATTGTATGTGTCATGGTCAGTAATGGTATATACTGCCTTTTAACTTACTTTCATGCTAGTCCTCAGAGCATGCAAGCATTGGGCTCTGGTCTCCTGCCCTTTGATTTTGGGACTTACAATAGTACTTCATCCAGACTGCCATGTGTTTGCTCTCCTGATCTGTCCAATAGCACAACTCACATCTGTGCTTTTTTTTTTAGTGAAGCACTTCTGTGTGGTGCTTGACTGAACATTATTCCATATATTAACAGCTGAGGAACCACATCGTTTCCCTCTGACAAGAACATCCTGCTCCCTCGCTTTTGTACTTAATTTTTTACTAATATCACAATTATATTAGTACTGATGATCAAGAAGTGGAATGGAATATTCAGTAAGAAATCTGGCCATGCACCAAATTATCTCAGATTCTCAGATGTTCAGTCTCCACAGTCATGAAAAACAAAACTGTTTATATGGCATAATTAAGTACTCAAAGGCCAGAACAATCTTGAATAGAAAGGAGACTAGAAAGCAAACACCAAGTAAATGGAACACAAGTTTTTCTGTTGAGTAGGTTTGACTGACATCATCATCCCTTCCTGTCTTGCCCCATCCTTCCTTGCTATACTCACCTTCCAAGAGTGTCAATCCATGCTGAGGTGGCTAAGAAAACAGTGAGATAAAAACTTACTGTCAAAGGAAGTAAGAAAACTCAGTTGCCACCTTTGCCGAGCTGCCACTGTACCAGCCTTACCTTGTTGTCCCTAATAAGTTCTAGTTTCTTTAAAATCTTGCCAATCTTTATGACATACCAGGTTGATGAAAGAAACAATGGTACCAGATAGAATTGACAGTCAGCAGGATCCAAACAGCCCTTTTTCACACAAAGACACATATTAAATGGGATCAAGACATGAATTTAACAGACCCCAATGCCATTCTTGCATAGTAAGAATATGATGTTATTTGCTGCTCTGTACTATTTGGGTATTATCCATCTATTGCTTGATGTCTCTGGAATGGAGCACCTGCCCAGATGACTAATGCTGACTCCCACAGTAAATTAGAGAAGGCAACACTCAAGATGCTATGCAAGAACAATACAAAGAACAAAGTATTTTCATGTCACATTTTAAAGCTAGGAAAATTACACATCCCATTTATTTCCACCCTCTAGACACTTCTTTCAAATCATTATTCAATAATGCCTGGTGGCAAAACTCCCTTTTTTTGTTTGTAAAGGACAATTACTATAATTTCTTTCTTGTATACAACTTCACCAGATGATGGTTGAGATTATTAACAAAAATTTGAACCCTAGAGCATGCATTGCTCCAACAGTAAAAGCTAAGCAGAAATGAGTCACAACTGTTCTGAACACAGAGTCCAAGAAAATTGGTAAAAACTCTGCATGGAACTATAACAAGGACTGACTTTGCTTAAAAAAACCTATGCACTCCTTGTAGCCAGTCTACTTCGAGACGTGACTGAGAAAGCATACTATTAATCAGAACAACTAGAAAACAGTGTACTGTCATTGCTAAATATTCTAGTTCCATTTCATCAGTTACATACCTGTGTATGTAGTTCACATTATATTATATTAAAATATGCCCATTCAGTTTTGCTTGTTTTTCCTGCAATCACCTGTCGAACACTGAAACTCTTCCTTACTTCTTGAGCAGCCCCAGTAACCGCAGTTCAGTTTAGCTGCTCACCACAGCACTATTGAGCAGCTGAAGAATAGCAGTCTCACCCCTGATGAACCTCCAGTTTTGCCATGAATATATTAAAGCAATTAAGCTGTCTAGCACTCCTGGACAAAGTTGATAATGAGAAGCATGCATTCAAGCATGAGCGTGTTTTTTGAGTGAATGATTCTGTCTCATGCACACCTCATTAGCAAATGTGTCCCCCAAGTCTTCCCAACGCTAGTCCACAGAGCATGCTAGTGTTGGACTCTGGTCTCCTGCCTTTTGATTTTGGGACTGAAGCAGGTTGTGCTTCTCGAGAACCACAGTTCAATTCACCGGCCAAAACAGGAGCTTCTTGGTCAGGCTCCCTCACTCCTACGTTTGCATAGCTTGGATCCTACTAGCAGAATTTCCAAATTTCTGTTACTCGCTCTGAAACAAGCGAGGAAATTTCATGCAATGCCTCGTCGTGAGGAATACAGCTCCTCTGATGCAAAGATCAATGGGATTTCTGCAGCTGTTTGCCCCCACTTCTCAGATCAGTCTCAAATGGTGGCTCATGCAGAATGACATTTTGTCAAAGTGCAGCGTGTTCTTCTACCAAGGAGAGCCAGTCATCAACAGAGTCGGGTGTTGTGAAAGACAGGCCACAATGTCTGGGGATGAGCCAGCCAAATTCCTTCCTCCCCTCCAGAAGAGGTTTAAAAAAACCCCAAAACAATCCAATGCATCTCAGATACCACAATCTGAAATAACATTACAGTCTTACAATAAGGGACTTCACAGATGAGATCCTGTATCACAGAAGCTCTTCATTAATATACTACATACAGTAGCTTGAAACACAGTTACAATTCTAAAGTTACATTGAAGTGATTTTTGCAAGCAGTGGACAGTTCATCTGAAAACAAAAATTACAGATTATTTCAAGTTTTCTTCCTTCTAAAGAATCTTTAGTAAATGCTATGACAGCTATGTTTCCCCCCCAAAAGCCAGATATGCTCAACTAAGCGTAGAGAAAAGCCCAAAAGGCAACCAGAGATCTTACTTCTCTTGGACCATCACTATATTTTAATAAAGATTTTTCTAGCCAAACTACATCTTCAATTTCTCCTGCATGGCCACTCTGGATAAAAATCATGTACCTGCTTGCATCTGGGCAAGCAACGTAGCCTTCAATAGATTTAAGTAACTGAAACTTGAAAGACTTCAACCATTGTAATTCCATAGACAACTCTAAACAGGTCCTAATCTTCTGTGCAGCTTCCTCCTGAAATCAAGGGTGCCTTTGACACAGCATCTACAGCTATGATCAGTGTTTAGCTAAATTTGCATAACACTTCAAAAACAGGGACAGACCCTGACATGATCCTGAGATGAACATTACAGCCTGCAAACTTTACATGCAACACCTAATATAAGGGTAATTTTCTTTCTGATTTCTTCCTGTAAAGGATAAAGAACATCGTGGAACTGATGAAGGTGTTCAATACACTGATAGCACAAATTTCAGAGCTGCAGGAAGAAGCTGTGACACAGTTAAAGAGAAAACTTCACCTGCCAACTAACCTTGTAATCCATCTGAAATAGCACAGTTACGTGCTTGGCTTTACAACAATTAGCACGAAGAAGACACTATCAGGCTAACAAGATTTACCAGCAGAAACAAGGTGTGTCAGCAGCCTTCAACAGCATTTTGTCAACAGACACTGCCAGGTTGGGTTTAGCACCATCTATCCTGGCCAAAACAGTTACCTGAAGCCAACTTGAAATCCAAGATGCACAGACAAAACTTGAAATAACGAGGTGTCCTTAACAGTCTGTAGAACACGCTAACTTGGAGATGACACCTTGGCCAGCTACACTCATCCATTTTGTTTCAAGCACAACCAACAGCTCTCCATGTTCTGTTCTTGTAGGCTGCATACCAGGATGAATCGCCAACCATGATTCTCCTTCAAGAGGCCAAAGGCTACTGTTTAGTTGCTTCCCTTCCCATTACATACCACACAAAATCTAGAGGCGTAAAACTGAGCTAAGGAACAAAGAAGCCAGGAAGAGATGAATGAACAGATCCACCACCCTCATCTTAACTGTCTTCAAGGCATTTATAACACTCTAAATAGATTCCAAAGCAAGGCTCAAGCTTTGCTTTTTAAACCAGTTCCATTACTTGTCCCAACCTCCCCTATTCTTCAGTTTGGACAACAGCAGGCATTTACAGCAGTCCAGCTAGCTACGTTACAAAGCATACATCTGAACTTAAACTCAAGGAAAAATCTGCAGAGAGAACTAAGACTGAAAAACCTTATCTCATAGATGGTGTGTAGGAGGTGGAAAGAAGCACTGCTAAATCTGTTACCTTTCCTGTGAATGATGAGCACACCACCCCTTCCAAAAATAGACTATGAAGGAAACATTATGCTGATGACTGTGAAAAGCAAATTCACTACTCTGGTTTAGACAGCAGGTCAGCTGTATGTGAGCACATGCCCTCCTTCAAAGCTACTAGAATAGCTATTACCTATTTTTTTGAAAAGTAAACACATGAAATTTGCTGGAAATACTGATATTTGAAAAAAACTCATCCTCATTTCAAGACGATGTTTTATAAATTCCAAGCTAACAAAAGGAAACAACTGACAAACAAAGCTCCTAGTAGAAGTTTCCAACTTCCACCTGTTGGTCTGACAACCCTGTGCTACACTCTATCACAATAGCCATCACTAATCCCTCCTGCCCTCACCCTTTAAATCTCTGCTATGCAAATATATGCTCATAACGGGGCAATACACAGCCTGTCTCCATGCTGTGGACAAGGAAGAGTGTTTAGCTGCTAAATGCATTGGTCCATCACCACCAAACACAGCAAACGCACTTCAAATTTCTAAGACCATGGTAGGGATGAGGAGGAAGGGGAGGGGGGAAGAAAAAAAAAAAAATCTGTCTTCCATTTGAGGATCCATGCCAAACACATTCATATTTACATCACCTTTCCAGCAACTTTTCTCTTGACCTGTTAGAATAATTTTCTCCAGAGACGGAAATTAATTCAGCCTCCAGCTCCATTTGATCTCTGATCTTTCTCTACAAAATAATTTACATACAGTATGTCTATCTGAACTCTGTCAGTTATATCCTGAGGGATTTGTAAGATGAAATATTGCACGCACAAAATTAAAAGTGACCTAACCATTAAAACTGATGCTACTAGTAATCTGAAAAGAAGTCTTTGTTCAGTTCAACTACACAAAGCATTAGCTAAAGTCAGACAGGGGTTAAACAAACATCTTAGAGTGCACTTCGTACATGGCTCAAATATGCTGGCTATTAAGCAATGAACTGAAGCGCTGGATGCCACAGTGTAATGTTATATTGTTTTTAATTGCCGTAAGTATATTCATTAGGGAAAGCACAAGTGTTTCATGTGCACATTATCACCTATAAACTGCATTAGCAATATAAATTCTACCAAACTGGCATTTTGGACAGTTCCAATGACTGCATACCTGCTTAGAATTAGAATTAAACCACATATTTGAACACCTTTAAAGTATTAACCGATTATAAATTATTAGCTTAATTAATTATGAATACTTCACATTAGAAGCAATCTGAAGCTGGTAGTCAGTTCTCAATACTAGAACTGCTACCAGGTTTTACAGCTTCCAGCCTCCTTCCTAAAGGCTCACACAAAATTAAGAGACACTCCAAGTCTTAAAAGCAGTCTCTACCCTAGCACAGTTGCCCTTGTAATTTCCTTCCCCAAGCATATTTTGCATTTCTAGGTGTAAAAATAATCTTCTGTAGATATGGTAGTTTGTTTCAACCACTGGCATCTTCCCTTCTTCAGCTTGAATAGACACTCCCTTTTAGAAATACTGTCTCTATGGGTAAGAACACATTTCTCATGAGTGATGTTCACCCTGACACCCTAACTGAATTTTTCACACCACTCTAGGGCAATGCCTGTCCATTTAGACCAGAGCGTACCCTTTGGGCCCTAAACTCATAACACAGAATTAGTATTAAAAAAAAATCCACATATCTTCTTTACATACAAGAGCACATGAAGAAAGGATTACATTTCACAATGAAAAAGTATAGCAAAGGTTTGCCAAAAAAAGCTGAGAGCCTTTGCTATTTCCCACAGCCCCAGAGAAGAAAGATGCGTGGCTGACATAATACTGGCAGGGTATCAGCTGCTCTAGGTGATGCTCCTACCACACAGGATGGAGTGGGAGGTGGGACAGAGGGATTAAGCAGTTTCAAATGCACAAATCCTGTCTGTAGCTAACTTACTAAGCAGAGGAAAAGAAGTCCTTTATTGGCTGTGTCTCTTCATCTTGAGCTTCATTTTGACTTTTCTGACCTGGCAGACCTCCTGGGCATGTGCTAACAAAGCATGAGCAAACAGCTCTGAAAGTTAACACCAGAAGCCTGGAGGGCAATCAATATGTCTAATACATTTCAGAATTGGGTTCTCTGCTTGCCTCACTCTTGCAAAAAGCATGTTTTTTTAGAGGACAACTTTAGCAGCTTACACCTCCAGTTTCCTCACAGGGAATATTTTGCATTAGACAAGCCACTGACAAAAAAAGATTTGCAATCTAAATTTTCAGATGTACTTCCGAGACATTCAATGTAGCTTTCTCCAATAACAAATTTCAGTCTCCAGATGTATCATGGAAGCTTTTGAAACACTTTTGAGACAAGTACTTAAAAACTAAAAAATTATTACCAATAATCCTTACATAGGCCACTTAACTTTCTCTAAAGGATAGATTTAACACAGCTGAAAGCAGGTGAGAGCCAGGTAGTTTAATGACAGTTTACTGTGGAAAAGATGGGTCACCTCTTCTCTTTCGTTATGTGCTAGCAGCTTTGAACAAGTCCCGGACATCCACAGGCTATATACCAGCTTTTATCCCATAAATGCTTTAGGAAGTTCTAGCAGTGGTCAAAATAGCCACCAAAATGATGTCTATCATATGCCACTGGTATTCGCTGATTATCACTAGTCCTCATATAAACCTCCTCTCTACTAATAGTAATAACAGCACTGCCAGAAATTATGTAATCCTAATGAAAGCATTCTGCCTTCTTTCTTTCTTCCCCTTCTCCTCTTAACCTACAGGTGGGGTTTACTTGGTCTTTAGAAGATGACATTGAATTAATATTCTGAAAACACAGATTAATCTATTTCTCCACAGAGAGGTATTTCCTCCATACTTCAGTCCTGAATCATTTTGAAGATTATACAACCCTCATCACCACATCAATCCAGGACTTCAGTTTGCTACTCATACCTATTAAGCATCCCACTGCAGTGCTTTGCTGAATAGAGACTGGCAGACATAAACACACATTGCAGTGCTTTGCCAAAATGTCACTTCAGCACCATAAACTTCCATTGCTAGCTCAAAAAAAAACCTGCCAGCTGCAATGTTTGGCTTGTACAGTATCGGCAAATGGCACCAGCTACCATCACAAATCCTCTGAAGGTAATGACTTCCAGATAGGCATTAAAAGAATCACATTTAAGCTCCTTACCTTCCAAGGCTTATACATTTCACCTCTGCCAGAGGAAAGAAACACTGGAACATGGCAGAAGATGCTAAGGACACCATTATTGTAACCCAGTAATGTTTGCAACCTTAAAAACCTGTACCTTAAATTGCACAAAAATGGCACTATTAAGTTTGCCCAACATCATGGGTTACATAAAACTATTTCCCATCTGAAACAGCCAAGCCTTTCGCGCAACAGTGGGCAAGAACAGGAATAGTTGGCATGAATATGAATCATCCCCCAAATGAACTTAAACATATTCCTCTCAGCAAGCAGCACCTTCCTGAATATTTAACATGGGTTTGGCAACTATTTAGAGCAGGGAAAAAAAAAATTCTGTGAGTGCTGCATAAAATCCCACAGATGGATGCATAGGAAAGACTGGGACACTGTGAAACAGAACCAGTCCCACATTAGCCTGGGAGACTTGCATAATGCAATGGCCATACATACCCAGGGGAGACAAACACAGCAGCCTGGAACATGCTACGAGGGCATATTAGGTTAGTTAGAAAGTAAATTTGAGATTGAGGATATAGGAGATGGAAGGGGGAGACCAGAGTAAAGAACAAAAGAGGGAGGAAAAAGAGCATAGGCTGCAGACAAGCAAACACTTCTAATAAACGCAAAAGTCAGTCTCCTGGTAAAAGGACGGGGAGAGTTTTTTGCTTCTCCCTCAGAAGCTGAAGAAATGAAAAACTGTGTTCTGCTATTTGTAGATACTACAAATGTTATCTCACTATCATGACATATGAACAATTCCTAGCGGAGAATGTGTTCACCCTTCTACCAGCTAGCAAACAATTCTTGTTCTTGGAGACCAAGGGGGAGAGGCACATTCAGTTTAAGGATGTGAGTACTTTATTTCTCCAGGGTCAAAGCTAAATCTGTGGTTGAGCAATTGCTAGAAAGATCAATATGATGCCACCCAGAAGCTCCTCAACTTAATTCCTCCACAGGTAATTAGGAATACATTATGGTCAGAAGTAGTGAAGGCAAGCAGGTAGACCCGGAACATCAGTCTGCACTGAAGTGTCATCTCACAGCATGAAAGCCATTAGGAAACCATTAGGAAAATTCATAAGACCTTTACATTAAAATCATATCTGCTCCTGAATTAATGAAGAGCAATAACCTCCAGGATATTTAGATAACACCACACAAGTTCTCTCCCCTCACGACTCAAGTCAAATTCTGCTTGAGTCATGGATATCAATGCATGGAAATGATGTGACACAAAGAACATGGTCTTCCTTTAATACTGTTACTTTGCATTCTAAGATAAAATACAGACAACATGCCCCACAGCAGGAAAGGCACTTTCTTGGTTAAACAGGGAGGCCAAGCACAGGTTGCAATTCAGCATCCTCCCAGCACTTCAATACTCTCTTCAAACAAACTCTCCCACTCCTACCTGGAGTCATCCATCTTCTACCATCTGTTTTTTCCTTAGTATTGTGATTTTCTGTGCATGTTCATCTCTATCTTGCCCAGTCCAGTTTTAAATATTTCAAATAGTGGTATTCAGAGTGAAAGAAAATTGAGCTACTCGTGGCCAGAAGCGCTAGCAGAACTTGCACATACCTGCTGAGAAGGAAGTGACAAGTAAGATCTTACCATAAAGCAGAAGAAAGGTATAAGTAAAACATGGGGTTTCCTTGCTGGCTTTGTGACTTCTGTGGCCTTCCTATATCAGCTTGTCTTCTGTGGGCATCATTAGCATATTTCACCAAATGAAATTGCTTCTAAACATTAGAGTCTGCTTCAAGCACTCTGTACTCTTCTCAACAGTGCCATTATGCAATATCAACATATACTACGCTACATACATGGGGGTTGCACATGTGGAAACACCAAAGGAAAACAGAACTGTATTAATGAAACTGCATTAAGTGGCCTCAACTGTAATTGCTAATTTTGGAAACAAATTACAAATCACTGAATCAAAGCCACTTGCATTCCAATATAGAGCATTCATACAGGATCGTAATGCAACTCCACAAGTCCACTGACATTCATACCTCTGTACAACCTAGATGATTCCTGAGCTTTCCCATCCAAAAAAAAGTGCACTGTCATGAGGGGGAGATTTGACTGTTTACCAAAAGCAGACTCAAAACCTTAATATTACCTACCTATAGGTGCCTTATGATTTATAATAAATCAGAGTTTTCTGTTTCAAGAACATGGATTAGCTTTACAGAATTGATTCGTTACAGATGTTTTAATAAATTACACCATTGTTACTTCTGAGATCAGTTTAGAAAGGCCTTACCAAAATAAATCACTCCAGCTATGCTACAATGAAAGAGATACATCAGTTCACTGACAGTCCCGCTTCCTTCATGAATTCAAAGAAATAGCTAACAAAAATGTTTTCTCTTAAGAGAGGTCTTCTGCAATTCAGCTCCTGAGAATGTGGATCCCCTAATGGGGAATCTCTCTCCTAATTGTTCCACTCTCAAGCCATCTACATGTATTAAAAAAGGAAACATCGCTAATTGCTGCTAAGTATCCTTTCTGGTTTGCAGCAGTCACTCATACATTATGCATAGATCAAGAAATAAAACAGCAAGGGAAAAAGCAAAACCTATCTCAACTATGTGCTCTTCACGTCTTATGATTTAAATAGAAATTTGAAAGCAAGTATTGTCTGATTGATGTTCAGTTGTGACTACCTGAGCAGACCTTCTCCTACACATCATCTAAAACACTTTGACTTCCTCAAGGAAGATTTACTGTCTATTAGTTATCCTACCAGAAACTCCAGTATGCAAGCTTTCCAAGCCACTGCTGTAATTGCTCCTACAGACCAAGCAAGAGTGTCACATCAGAACCATGGTCATGCTCACCCCAAACCACCAAAAATCCCACCCCTCTGCACTGCACCACAAAGCAGAACTGGCACTGCTTGGCTCAAACGTAGTTAGACCTCTGGCTGCTTGGCAGGCTTGCTAGGGATCTAGATTACATATATTTAATCATAAACTTACCTATTCTCTACTGTGACCTTATATTAGAGCCATAAATGGCAAGAAGTAGTTGAGGAGGGCAGCTAGATGTTGCAGCACCCTTGCAACCTGCTTGCTCTATGGAAAAGAATCAATTCCAGAAGTTAATTGGGTGGAGGCTACTTCTGCATTTGCCACACCAAAATCTTACTGAAGTTTCTTTGCTTAATTCAAGGCTTGACTTCTTCCTCCTAATGAGCTCTAGGGGAGATGAATAAACCTGCTTATTCCCACAAAAAAACCCAAACCACAAAACAGTTTGTCTCATGTAACTCGCGCTTACTGTCCTGCTTTTCATTGAGTCTATTAGCCTTTTGGGACATCGGCTGGCTAATAGGATAAAATGTAATGGAAAGGTGGAAAAACTTCCTAACTCCCTTGCTGAAGAAGTAAATTGGACATCTCTGCTCAGTAGCTTTTCCTTGGTGTTTCTGAATTAGGTTTTTCAAGATTAATCGACTCCCCTACAGACTGGAAAGGAGATGGGGAACAGTGATCCTTCAATGAGCCAAGCACTCTGTAGAGCATACTCAGTGTAAAGACAGTCAGAAAACTAGAAGATACTAATATTCTATCAAAATACATGGTTCCGCCTAAACTAAAATTTTGCCATGCTTACACCTATTTCCGGAACCTTATTTATGAAAAAGTGCATTTAAAAAACACAGTTTTAAGAATTTTCCATGTGGCATGTCAGTATTATGGCACGTCAGTATTATGGCACAGTAGGAAATAAAATACACAAAATATATCTCAAAAAGATAAAAAGAGACAAAATGAGAAAATGCCTGTGAGCTTTTCTGAGTATTAAGCAAGGCATTTATATCCTATGCAGGTAGCAAGGGGGCTACTAAAACAGTGATGGGGACTTTAGTGTTAGCCATTTAAACTTCAGGGACCACTGCCCAAGGTAACCTCAGTCAAAGCCAAATGTCAATGCTAAGTCTCTTGTTACTTCCACACAAGCTTTCTATAAAAGGATTTTTAAACAGATATCTGCATTTTTGAAATGCAAAACTTAAAGTGCAAAAAATAAAGATTCCATATTCAGCTTTTTTTCTTTTTAAACTACAGGTGGTAATTAACACTTTTTTTGGAACACTTTAGTCTTAGTTTGCAACAAGACAGAACAGAAGTCTGTGAAAGATGAGGTATTGCTTGCATTTCAAAACAGGCATTTAATCAAGTAGAAAAGAAACCTCCATTCCGCCACTGAAAAAGAGAGATGACTCTTCAGAGGCATTTAAAGGATTTGCATCCCTTCCCCAATAAGATTGCCCAAATGAACAAACAGCTGCTGGCTGGAGTACACTGTGATGCTTGGTATCTTAATCAAACTGAGTTACTCTCCTTTCATCAAAATTAAAAGGTGTTTCATCATGTCTTTATTCTCAGCAGTGCACAATGTCTCATGGAGCTTCCCTGTAAAAAGGGGGGAAAAAGGCTCCTACATATTGGTGTGCTTGATCGTGGTGATTCCCCAAAGTGGACTCACCCTGGCTCTAAGCAAGGTATAACAGTCAATGGAAAAATTTGGTTGTCCATAAAACTAGCTATTCTGACCAAGGAAAGTAGTAAGACAAGAAATACTCTATACCTGTGGAGTCCACTGCACTTGGACAGTTCATGGCTTCTAAGGAGTCCAAGGAAATAGAGGATGGGATGGAGGGAAGACAATAGAGCAAAGTTACCTCACTTTCATTCTTATAAATGATTTTTCATATTATATGCAATTAGCAAGGGCTTTTAGTTAAATAATATTTTCTCTGGAAAAAACTGCCCAATGCCTAAATTAACAGTCTTCCCACTTACAGCTGTCTTTTCCCCTGAAAGCTTGGTCACAAAACCAATGAGTTATATTACCTGCTCTGTAAGTATATTATCTATCTATATGTTATCTGCTACTGTAATTTTATCTTTGTATTTACAGTGCTATTTACTGTAAGTGTGCCAAATTAAGACACACTCTAGAAAGAAAAAGGATTTAGCACATATAGATACCAAATATGATCAGTATAGATCCTAAACATAGTAAGTACAAGGCCTGCTACTCTATTTACTTTAGCAAGATCTACATCACAGAAAATCTAATTATATCTTTGCATGATACTCAAAATACTTTGAGGTTTCAGCCTGACTGAGGATTTTGGTGCTAGAAAAGTATAAAGTTATTCTCCATAAAAATCATAGAACTTACCAACAGATTTATTCTTGAGATGCTAAAGAACCAAATGACACGAATTTAGTGATGTTAAGAACTTTAATTAATTACCTATCTGAAAATAATAAACTTTATAATCCTTATTTTGTTCTCAGGCAATATTATACACTAGATACTCACCAGCTAGTACCCCTCCATACTATCAGGATCTACACACTTATGCTGAGCTGAACATAGAATATTCAAAGGATTTCACAGTCATCTTAACTTAGAAAAAAGCATGTTCATTTCTACAGTAAATGTAATTATCACTAATCTCTTTTTTTTACTTGACTAATTTAGAAGCACACACACTGTACATAGAAATAAAACGTCCACATTTAAAACAAATGCTTTATCTGTATAACCCAGTACTTCAGTTTATTGTCTTCTCTTAACGGAGAGAAGAAAGGATGAAAAAGAGAATCAACTTCTTTTCTACTTACAGAAAGAGTCCCAACAATGACAAATAACAGCACTATTATGGGCAGATTTTAAAATTAGGCTCACATTTACAACTAGTTTATAAAGAGTTAATCCATTATTAGTAGGCTCTATGCTGAATGCTAGTGTGCATTAGAAATAGTTTTTGAGTAGACACATGCTGGCAATGCATGAAAGAACTTCTGGAATCTAAATAATCATAAGAATCGTTTTGTCTTTTATTAAAATGCTACTTGCAGTACGTTAACCCTTTTAAAATTAATACAAGCCTACTAGCTGCCACTACCCTTGCTGTGTTAAGCAGTGAGTTTCTGCCAAAGCGTAAACCCCCCCAGGCAGTCCTGAGACAGGCACTATCGTGTCAGCCCCATCACTTGCGAGTCTCAGCTGTCACTTTGCACTGCCGCTTACACCGGCTATGGGGTGGGTGGGCGACTGTGGTGTGACAGCAGCCCTCCAGCCAGGTCTCAGCTGGAGGGTTAAACCTGGGTTCTTCATGGTCCAAAGCACGTTGGTATTAAAGGCTGCACCAGGCAACCTCAAACTTCTTGAGAAAGCATTTTACCAAGAATCTGCTTAGTATTTCCTTTGCATGAATACTGTTGTACCCACAGGTAAAGAAATGCTACAACTGTTTTCAAGGAGTTGAAAGTCAAAACCAGACTTCCATCACGGCAGAAGAAAAACACCAGTCCCCACACAAGACCATAGGCTTTCACACAGGTGACCAGATCACTGGTAGCAGATCCCTGCAGTGACCATTAGTTTAGATGGGCTTCCACTCACATGTTTAGAAGCAGCTGATCATACTTCTTTCACAGTCCTTGATCCTGTAATTGATGGCAAATAAGCAAACTCCTCCGGCTGCATGGAGGCTGAGTTTATAGCAGTTCACAGAATAATTCAGGTTGGAAGGGGCCTCTGGAGGTCACCGTTTCCCACATTCAGTTGGAGGGTTTGGACTCGACTATATGGGTCCATGTGAACTGGAAGAAATCATCTGTCACAGGTTTAGAAGCCAACTAAAATAACAGATTATTGGCTAATGTCTCTTAGTCTTCCGTGGAAAAAGTGTCTGTAATCATGCTTCTATGCACTTTTAATGAATAAAATTCATTTGCAATTCCCTGCCAAATCCCATGACTTGCTTACAGCATGTAAGCAAGGTAAGGGTTCATCTTGCACATGGGATACACGGCCATTTGCTCTAGGACAATCCCAAACAGATGTCTATAGGAAGAACAATCTGCCAAAGGCACTGCTAGCCATGCTGAAGCTCAAGGAATTTGCTAGTTGTGGTCTCTTATTCCCTGTTTAAAGTAGACTAGAGATATCACAGCCTTAAGAAACATAACCTTATAGGGATAAAATACACTAAGTTACACTGATATTTTGATTGTATGCCTGGTTGGTACCCCTCTTATTTCAGAAAGACCCACCCTGTTTCCTACAAGGAACCTGTGTCTGACTGGTATTCTGAATGCCTACACCTGGTCTCCACCCAATTGTCAGTTTATTACCTGGAAAACCGAAACAAATTCAATCCCATGTACCTCTGAACTGCACAGAAACGCAGAAATATTAGGCTGTGGAATATCTTTATACAATTGAATTCTGGTAGCATTTTTGAAATGGTCACTCATCCCTTGCAAAACCAGTAAGAGACAGAGACACGACGCAGTCTGTTCGGAGCCATAGAGGGCCATACTGCATAGATGACTGAGGATCTCAGTCTAAAAATAACAGTATCAGGAATCAAATGAATGTTTTTGCGTATCTAAAGAACAAAGCACCAGTTCAGAATAATGATGCTATTTATGGGGCTGTGGAATAATGTGCGGATGTTCTTTAATTTCACAGATGTGATTTTATTCTGTTACAGCCATCATGACTCATATTTAAGCTTTACAATGTACAGAACAGAATTAAATGAAAGTCAGCAGAGATTTGCTTCATGCTTTATAATTATAAGGATCTATATGTATATATCAATATTAAGATTAAAAGTGTTAGCTATGATCAATATTAAAGTACACAATTGCATATTACAGCAATGATGATCCTTATGACACTGAGTAAAGGGTTCAAAGACCTACGAACAGAAAAGAATATTCTCAGCTTAAAACTACAAAAGGGCTTTAGCAGAAACTAAGGGTATAGACTGCTGGGGCCATGCCATACTCATGTACCCCCTGGCAGTTCATTAGAGACTCTATTTCATAAATCTTCCACATAGCTTTTACAAAGAACCATGGCCACATCAACCGTAACATTTTACTTGTAACTGAACAAAAAAGGACTAACCCCCCACCCCCCCAGAAAACTGCTTTGAAAGAGCAAAACCATTTGTGAGATGTTTTCAAGACCATTCCACCACAGTGGAGTGAATGCATACCACAACATAACACCCCTTTGTTCCCCCCCAAACTAAAGCACCAATAGGATTTCAGACAGACAGGAATATACTTCAATAACAGATAAGGATAAAAAAAAGAGTTTTCAAGGATTCAATTTTAACAGCTCCTCTGGACACTAGCCGGAAATAAGATACACCATAGAACTTCTTCGTGCTAAATCTACATGACACCCATATTTTTGTGCTGATATTAATCTTCTTCATAATCCTATTTTTTCCTAGCATTTAAATGTTCATACACAAAACAGTACAAAAAGGAGGTATTTGTCTCTTTCAGGTTATTTTTGTCTCCAAACACCACCATACACATTTTGGAAAACATCATTCCCACCAGCTATCTGGGATCGCTTTTCACCTACTGTAAATAGAAGAATATGACTGCAGTGTACCAGCAACAAAAGTACAGTAACTCTTACTATTGTGCAAATAATGTTCACCTCAGTGCTGGAATAAAAAAATATCTATGGGGGTGTTTCAAAGGATGAGCTAGAACAAATTGAATCTGAAGAGTTCAGATAGTTTGAAGGCATTTTTGAGTTCATGTCACTATATTCATTAAGATCGTGACTCTCCAGCTAGATCTTGAATTTAGATGCAAGGTATCTAACCACGGATTGGTACACAAGCCTTTCTGCTCTTCATCTGCAGGGGATACAAATTGTGCTGTTAAACCCCAGATTTGCTGTTTGACCTTTCAGCTCTAGCGGGTTGCTTTTCAATCCTGAGTTACGTGGAAAAATAGTCATCCTGCCCTCCAACTGTACAGCACTCCTACAGCTGCTGGCCCCTACCAGAAGCTGCTGAGTTCAGAATCATCACTAGATTATACTTTAAACTGTGATCTCAATTTATTAAGACTCCTCAGAAGCAGTAAAGCTAGATGCCAAATCCTCCTCAAGTTCCCAAATCCTGCAGGTCACTCAAAATACAAGCTATAAACAGCAGGTATTTTCTTTGCTTTTCATTTGTTTAATGTAACATATGAAATAGTGTAATCACCCTGCACTCATACCACCACAGACACAAAAGAAAACACTCCATCTGCCCTTCAGTTCAGAGAAGCTACTCATCATTCACTTCATCTAAAAAAGACTGTCAATAAACAAACCTGTTTGGCCAACTGATCCTTCTTCACCAAGCCAGTGGCTGCAGCAATGTTCCCTGCTCCTTCCACTGTCTTCTGGGCCACCGCCGTCACTCCTGTCACCACAGCTCCCCCAACATTAGACACTTGCTCTTTGGTCTTCTCAGCCACTGAGGAGAAGCAGAAGATGGAAAAACACATTACAGCTCTGGGAGCTGTAAGTTTTTTCGGAGAATCAGATCTATCACTGACAGCCCATCATCATGAAGAGCCATAAGGCCATTACACTTTGTGTACCCCAAGTGGATCTTAAGAAATGAGACTATCCATCTGGTAATACTGGAGCAACAGAGGTAAAAATAAGCCTTATTTGCGGCTCAATTTCTTTTACGTGAAAGACATTTGACATTTTCATTCATGTCTAGTTGTACTTTAGGGAAGAAAAGTCATTACTTAAGGGCCCTTATTAAGCCCAACTCACTGTGTAACGTATAATAATTGCATTCAATATATCCCAGTTTGGAAATGAATTCCAATTAGTCCACCAAACACTTGCAGCATGTTACAGGGCAAAGATGACGATATTGCTTACATTAGACTCAAAAGCCATTGATTATTCTTTTATTTTTTAAAATACACTTGATTAATAAGCAGAGCTACTGTTGCTCGGAGAATTTCTAATACAACCTTTAAATGGTTCTCTGAGATTTTTTGCCTCACTGATGTGTCCATCCATAACATACTGATTTACAAAAAGATTGAATGCCAAAGATGCCAAAGCAAACTGGATTAATAGCTAACTTGATGCCCCAGGGAAACAACAACTCATTTAGCCTATATATGCATCAGTGGTTGCCATTCTACCTTTCAGAATATTACTGGGTTCTTTCTGCTCATTCATCCCCAAGGGCTCTTTCTGACAGCAGCTTGCACTACAGTGAAACTGCTCTAAGAAAAGAGATGGGATGACTTCATGCCTTAAAGTTACACAGCCCAGGTTTTCAGAAAAAACACCCAAATTTACTCATCTAAACAAGGGACTATTCTACAGAAACTTCCAGTGTATAGCTTTGTAAAATGTAAATGTATTCATAGCTCTATTTGCACCCTTTATGAGCACAGGATGGATTCTGCTTGGCAGATAGGCCACCCTTTCAGAGACTTTTTGGGGAAGCACATATGAAGAGAAGACTTTCTATGGATAAATTAGATTTCTTTAGTTCCTTACAGAAAGAGTATCATCTGTCCATATCACAGGGCACACAGCATAGCTTGATTGACATTAAAACAGCAACTAGGAAAAAGCTAGAAAGGTAAACAGTGTGCCTAATATGTGATTTTTATTAAAGACCCAAATAATAAATATCTACTAACTGAAAACTGAGGCAGATCATTTAGCACTCATTCTAACTTAAAGTGAAGAATTAGTTATCAAATGAGTATTATCTCTACTATGATCAAAAGCAGGAGCTTTCATTATAGAGCAGGACAGCAACAAATTATATATTGTCTGAAACTAGAAACAGAAAAAGTCTGTTACAAAGATCTTCCAACCTATACAACCTAATAAGATACAAATTCATGAGAAATTTCACTGTATCCCTCCAGTACTCTATTGCCATGTTTTTTCTAGAAAAAAAAAAAAAAGGTGTTTTTTGCTGAAAAGCAAATGTCGCCCTCAGGGAAGGTTTGATATAATGCTAGCGAGTGCAGGAAGACATCTATTAAGATGCACCATTTGATTATTACCAGCTACGGACTACAAAAGCTCTGGGTTCTACACATGAAATCTCTGTAGGAAGTTTTTCACTAGTTCTTGCAAGCACACTGTCTTAAGGTGTATGTACTTGTAACCTGTGATATCTTCCAAAGAATATTAAGATCTGATTGCGTATGGAGTCTTTCAGAAACAGAATAACATTATGAGACAGAAACTTGTTAACACTTTGATATTATTTAAAATGGCTAAAGAAATCTCAAAGAGAGGTATGTAAAAAAAAAAGTATCATCTTGCAAAAATAAGTTTTAAAGTAAATTATATTCTCCAAAAACATTTTTTTAAAAAAGGAGAGATGCATTTGGGGTAAGCTTCAGCATTGCTTTTTATTTTTCCTCTGTCTCATTCCTTTTCTGGGAGAGAAGGAAAAAAGAAAACAAAGCAACAGAAGATACACAAATCAAGGTCCTTTTTATATTTTCTTCCGTTAATTTTTTTGTATGGAGCTGGCACACACTGTTTTGAAAACTCCCTTTTCCAAAGTATGTTGAATGACAGAACATTTAAGAGAGTCAAATTCATCAGGCTTGATGCTGACAAAGGACCACATGCTCAGCTGCTCTCAAGCAGAATCCTCCCTTGCAATAAAACGATAAAGCGTGCTTACACTGTGTTGTCAACAGTCATAATTACTTTCATTATCTGAAGATCTTAAAAAAATGCACCTCAAAGGCAAAATATCAGGAAATAGAGTGAAATTGGGTGCTCCATGGACACTGCAATATAGAACCCCCAATTCCTGATGCCATTACTAAACCCACATTTCTCAGACCATGTTGTCATGGCAAGTATGACCACCTACCAAAAGCAACTACCCAGGGGCTGCCGTTCCTGCTATTAGTGTTTTGGGAAAGCTCTGAAGTCTAGTTTCTGATCCCAGAAAGACATTACCCTAGGAAAGGCTTAGTACATGCAAACAAAACAAAAAAGCAAAGAATCAGGCTGCTAACACTGTTACTGGCACAAGAAGATGATACCTGATAAAAGCAGTTACAAAAGCAGTATTTTTACGATTACTCCTATTTCAGGCATTGCATAAGAAAGCTGACATGGGAGGTAACATGAACGATCTCTCATACACTGCTTCAGAAATCAGAGCCATGAAGATAAATCCAGCAAACTACAGACAGCACAGATTTGCAAAAGCACTCATACTAGTAGAAGGACAGCCTTCTTTCCTGTCTCTAAGGAATACCTGAATGCCATCAAAGTCCCTATTACCAGAGTGACTCTGTAAATAAGCTCCAGCTTGGTGACCCTTCAGCTCTGAAACCCTAGCCACAGGAGAAGAAAAAATAAAATAGGTTTCCAGTCTCACGTATTTTATTGCTTACACTAAGTAGTAACAGGGGAAAAGCATTAAGTGCGCGCAAACAAATCAGTTCAGAATGCAGGGGGTTGATACCAACTAATTAAGTTAATCTGAATACCAGGTTGCTTAGTGATCTTAAATCATTAAGTCTTTGTAAAGTTGATGTCTGCTTTGCATCACAGTGCTGAGAAAAAGAGTAAATCACCTTCTGCAGAACTCTGTCGTGCTACAGCCTGACTACTTGTATCCATCTATGCAGAGACTGTCCATTCCAGTAAATGATCCTGGGACAGTGTACAATGACCACGCCAAGGATAACTTTGAAATGGAACTTCTAATAGTGACTGTAGCACTGGACAAAGATTATTAGCATTGAAGTTTTCTTTTCCCTACTTATTATAGGCAACTGGGTAACACGTAGTATCAGTGTGAAACCTTTGGAGCAATTCAAAATGAGAACTAGTTGCTTTCAGTCTTGAACAATAAAAGCAGATGAAAACCACATGATTTCCCTGAATTAATGAAATTACTCTTACATACTCAAAAGTATATTTAGTGCAGTATTTCAGACAATAAGGTTGCCTTAGGTACTTGAAGAATTCATTTACAAAGAAGTCATAAATACATTGGAGGTTCTTTAATTAATACAGTTTACTGTAAGATACCTGATGGAGTTAAAAAAAACACAAAGAGGAATACCAGTGACTAAGAATGTTAAGAACAAGAATGATAAAAGAATTCAGCAAACTGCTTGACTATGGTTCATAACTGTTGATATTGTATCTTGACTCAGCTTCAGGAAACGGACACATGGTTGAAGTATCAAGGGCTTTTTGGCCCTGATCTTTTGTGCAAACCAGTGCTTTACTTTTGATTACCAGGAGATGGACTGTAAATATTTCATCTTTGATACCACATATTTCTGGACACTTATCCCTGGGAGACAAGCAAGATGGATGAATTATGCATTTACAGTCAAAGGCCAGTAGACATGTTAATTAGGCAGGCAAGTCTGATACACAAGCTAACACCCCATAAAACCAATAAGCAAAGCTGCTTCATACCTTCTGAAGTTTGGAGAATAGCTGACCTGAAAAATAACACGCTCACCATATTCCTGTGAATCACAGCCTGGCATCCTCATTTTACAGTGTCTCGATGCCACTAAGCCTGGTACAATCAGGTCATGCTTTGTTTAAAGCAAGAAACATCTCAGTTTAGTACTTCTGGGTTTGGAAAGCAACTGATCAAAAAGTCTATTAGTTGTTCACCACTTTGACGCGTATCAGCTCCCAGTCCCTCCACCAGCAAAGGGTTTTAAAACCACAAACTATTAAAAAAAAGCAAAAATATCAAGACCTTGGAACTCAGACAGTAAGAAAGGACTGACTGCACAACTGTGAACATGCACTCATTTTCATCTGTGATTCTAGTTTGCATTTGGCTGTCTCCAACCTCTTGAATCAATTTTATTCACATAATAAAATGTGTTATTTCACCTCAGGTTTCACGTGATATGAACACCCTGGTGCATCACAAGACCACCAGAACTGGCAAACTCTTCATCCTATGAAAAGAGAGGAGTAGGTCTTTCCAAGTGCCCTAAAAAGACAGTTTTGTCACATCAGCTTCAATAATGTTGATTTAAATGGACTTCATTTCTAAGACAACTTCACTAGCATTTCTCAGTGTCTTCATATTATATCTCATAGCATCACTACAGTGAACCCAAATCTGTTTTTACCTACCTTCTCTGGTTGCCAGAACAACTCTTCATAGACTTGCAATTTTCTTTTTTTTTTTTTTTTTTTAAATCTGTGCCAAAGCAATTCCTCTGTTCTTACAGTACCAAGCCTGTATTGTTTCCTTTTAGAAACTGTGCTCTCTGGAACATTAGGTTTCCTCTTCTCACTGCCACATTTCAACCTGTATGTCCTCTATTCATTTTCTATTTTCATTCAACAGCTAAAACTCCTTTCAAACAGTTTAATAGGACAGATGGAAGCAAACTGTGGCACAGTACCCATTATTCCCAAAGCTTTGGGCATTTCACTTTGTGTCACCCATTTCCTAAAGCAGATGACAAGCAACTACTTTTTTGCCTAAAATTCCCAGTAACTTTTTCGACTTTTCTATTCATAGGTGCAGCACATTAACAGATGTGGTCTCCTTATGTTTAGCTTTAGTCTGTTTTGTATCTTCCAGAACAAAATTTAACATCTTTCCAAACCTGTCAAAAATTCTATTCATTTACTTAAAGCTTCCTAAGCTAGCCAGAGTCCATAAACTAGATAAAGCTTTCTAAGCTAGCCATAGAATCCCAGTGCTTCATGAAGTTTCATACATGTTCAAATGCCCTTCACTTTTATTCCACCACAGCCCAGCTTGGTGAACATCACCTCTATTGACCTGCTTCCTAGTGCTGTCAGTTGCTGTTCCCACATCTATGATATTAGATGCATATGTCTCAAACCTCATTCTACTGCAATCCTCTACTGATTCTACTAACGATCCCTCTGAATATTTCTCTTAATTGAGGTCTAACAAGCTGAGATTTCAAACCTTGTAACAAGAGCATGCATGTTCAGCCCGAGGCTGAACTCCGAAAGTCTATCAGAGATGCTCTGTTCAGTTTTGTTGCTGAAAATACTCGACTGACTTCTCAACCATTTATTTGGGTTGTGATATTAAGTACTGCCATTTGCTTATCTACAGTTATTTATCCTTTGCATTGGCTTATATGAGCACAGATGAATTATACACTGAATGTACACAGAACAAGAAGAAAGAAGAAATCCTTTTCTACTCCCTTACTTACTTGTTTTCTTGTTTCTTGTTTCTTAGGGGAAAAACACCTTAAATTTCTTGACCATGCATTTTCTTCACATCTCCAGGAGTCCCATATTCTACATGGCAGAAAAGTACACGTTCTACTCAACGCACTATGGTCAGCTGAGGTTTTCCTGTACTCCATTTATTTGAAGACTTCCATTTATTTTGCCACGTACTACAAATTATTGGTTACTGGTTTCAGTTAATACCTAAAGTCATCCCTGCAAATCAATTTTAAATGTAAATTTACTCTTTTTCAGTGCAGAAATGCTAATGTGAATATACATGCCCAGCATTAACTTCAAAGTTTAAAAGTGTTGTTGCTACTGAGAGATTAGGCAGTTCTAAAAAACATTTCAGAACCCTCGTAACTGTGACAAATTCAAATCAGTTTATCAAAACTCTGAAATTTGTTTCCTATAAGCCACTTCCTTTCGATCTTCCCACGCAACCAGCTCCAGCGGGACACACCGATGAGTCACAAGAATCTTTTAGGAATGGAGGGGGTGATAGGGCATGTCCACACTACAGTGGAAGCACGACTGCAAGTGCAGCAAGCATCTCTTATCTGAAACTGCACTATCTGCGTGTTGCTGGAAAAGGACCTCAGGCTGGGATGAAGAACCACTAAAAGCACAGGTGACAGTTACATATTAAGTTCACATGGCATTCCCTGTGGCCACAGATGTACCAGTTTCAAGCCCTATCCACCAGTCCCACCAGCTTACGAGCAAAGACACATTTCCTCCATCGGGACAGGTAGATCCTGTCAGACCATAGCCTATCTTGTGTCTGAAAGACTTCCATGGTTAAAAAAAGCAAAGTTCTGGCAGAGGTACCAGGCCTGGAGCCAGGTATTGATCTCTTGGGCATACCTGTTTCTTCCAATGTCTCTCCCCATTACTGGGAGGATTGAGGAAAACACTACCTGTGGTCCTGAATCTTTTAGCAGTCTTCCCAGGCCCCTGAATCTCTTTTGATTGACCTTGCACCACTGGCTGCAACATCGTTAGTACCCACATGAAAGATCAGGAATGGGTAATAGTCTGAAGGTGGTACTAAGCTCATCAGTCACCTGCTGACATTCTCAATTAGGGCCCCAGAGAAGCAGCAGGCTTCCCTGAAAAGAGGGTCTGGTCTGCAGATGGGTGCCTCCATTCTGCTCGGGAGTCACCGACAACCGTAACTCACACTTGTTTCTTCTCAGTGTTGGTCTTAACGCAGGTCTTGTTGCGAGGGGTTGGTTGACGTGCCCTTGGTGATGGTACTTACACGGGTTACTCCTCCGCTTCACCTTCCACACCCAGAGCCTCGCACCTATTCTGTATGGGTACCTGAGAGGGTAAGGAGGGGTTCCTCTTACAGCTCCACGCAGTAACCTGCTTCCACCCCTCCCTATCCCCCATAACGCTGCCTTCCTCCTGGCACAAAACAGATCCTGGACCTACCCCCACAGCGGCCATGCCTAGCTGGCTTGTGCGCACCAGCGCCGGCAGAGCACAGCTCCGTGGCTCGATCTCCTGCTCAGCCTGCCCACCTCCTCCTGCAGCTCGGCCACCA
>NW_010526936.1:0-48702 GCF_000687285.1 Phaethon lepturus
CGCTTGTGACCGGTCGCCAGCTGGATTTAACCTTATCTCTTTCTTCTTCCTTATCTCTTAACTTCTTCCATCTCTTCCAACATGCTCTGCCACACTTTCCAGCTTCCCAGCTTGTCTCTATTTTATTGAGAAGATTTCCCCCCCTCCATGATCTGCTTAATTCTTCTTCTTACTCCACTGTCCATTTGCCATATCAAATTTCCTGTTCCAGCACCATCCCTGCTACTATCTGCCAGAAGGGGAGAGGGATTTGATATTTTCTGAGGCAGGATATCTGAGTAACTATAGATCAGCCAAAGCTCTGAGGTGGACCCATGTCAACCTTCTGATACAGTGAGGGGGCTGAGAAGATTTTACATAGCAACAAAACCCACAGTTTATTATAACAAACAAGGATAATTAACCTCCTAAACAAAGAAAACTCAGGGGACCAGGAAACAGAACTGTAAAAAGGTTGTACACTAAGGAATCCCTGCAGAAGGTCCCTAATACCAGCCTAACACAGTCAGTCCTTCACTGGCTTTGAGAGAAGCCAACTCTGCTCCCCAGGTCTTTGCAGCATTTCTAAGACCCAAGGAGCTGCTCTAGGCTCATCCCTGCTGCCTCTAAGCTCCTCCATCAGAGATGCAGGCTTCCAGCTTTCTGTTGTTGTCTCTCCTTGCTGCTAGTTGTCTCTCCAGGCTGCAGTGCCTGGGTCTCAAACATGCAAAAAGGAACGAGCATCAACATCCTTTCTTGAGGGAGTCTACTCTGAAAAAATCCTAAATAAATCAGTCAAATATCTCCCTTCTGACAAAAACAAGAGAGACCATATTGCAGAGTCATGTACTGGAGTTTTGTTTTTTGGGGTTTTTTGGGGGTTGGTTGGTTGGTTGTCTGGTATCTCCTGAATACAATTTATGCCACAACTTGGATACTCGTCCCTATACAGCACAGCCTTTTCTCAGAGGAAGCTGTTTTGCCCCATGTACATGAGAATACTCTTTTCTTCCTGCTCTCCATCCTTTCTGCTCTGTGACAAAGGGTTACCTGCCCACAGAACTGGTTTAACCTTTGCATTTCTGGCTGGCAGGAGCAACTCCTGGTTCGCGTGTTGCTTTTTGCCTCGCGTCTAGCACAGGCAGCCCAGTGAGCCAGGTCTACTTTATTTCCTCCAGAACACATCCCATTGAGGCCAGAGCGTATTGGAGACCCTGCTAGGGTTAACCTGCCAGGCAAGCAATTCTGCAGCTTCCACACTGTATTCACACTGGCTACAATTCCCTTCCTTTTTCCTACTTAGCTCTCTGGAGCATCACCCCTATATAAACAGGTACCTCCTCTACATCATTCCCCTGCAATACTGGCACTAAGACATGCCAAGAAGCACGAGCACTTGCTTACGTCTCCTCCCATAAATACATGCAATTCTGTTGCAACTCCCCTCAAAGTCTGGATCCTGTGACTATCCCTCAAAGATCATCATCTCTGGATTCACCAATACATAAGCATCTTCAAGATGCACAAGTTCTCACTGCTCTCCTGTCTCTAATTCTGGGTAACTCTCTTTGAACTTTTAAGATCTTCCTGGCATGCTTGCCAGTTACCTTCCTCAGACAGGCATAACCGTTTCTCCAAAGAACATTTCAACTTTATCTGTCACTGAAGAGGGATAAGAACACAAAAAAGAAATTCACCTCCTGTGAACCTCCCTGAAACCTCCCTCTGACGACGCAAAGTTACCAAGTAGGACCGGTCACCAAAGATTTCTCTTTTACATTTCACTAACTGTGCCTCACTGTCTTGGAATCGTGCCCACCTGCCTATGCCATCCCTAGAAACATTCAAGATCAGGTTGGACGGGGCTCTGAGCAACCTGATCTAGGTGAAGATGTCCCTGCTCACTGCAAGGGGGTTGGACTAGATGGCCTTTGGGGGTCCCTTCCAACCCAAACTATTCTATGATTCTATGAAACAATCACCTGTAAATATCAAAAAGGTTTGAGAGTTCTCATATCCAAGTTTCTCCTTTAAACAAGCAGGCTGAACTAGACTCAACATGTATTTTTGGAGCTACAGTGAGATGTGGAGGCCATTGTTTATCGCATTATTTTAACTCCATTTAGTCTGCCTCCTGCTATTGAGAAAAATCAAATTAACTGCAGCCAAAGAAGTTACCTTGCATTACAGGAGTGTTTTTCTTTTCTGTAAAGCCATTTCTAGACTAGTTGGAATAATAACATACCAAAATAGAGCCATAAATGATGGTCACTATAATATTCGACAAATTACTTCACAGCTTTGTTCATTATAAGCAATATGATAGCATTTAAACACATAATAACTATAAAAATGAGCAATAGGATGTATCAAAGTTCATACAAACCTTTCACAGTTCTATAGAATTATGCAGCTTTGGGACTTTACTCTCTCTTATGAAAACTGGAAACTAATATAGCCAGAGCATCTTTCTAAATATAAGCCACTACTTGCATAGCTCAGGATTATCAACCAAGGAAAGAGGAACCAAAATTGGCCCAAATGGCAAAGAAAATATATTAAGTTCTCCACGCAGGCTGTAGAAAGGCAGAATAAGATGGTGCAGAAACAGCATACACCAACCTAAAGGACATAGTTCTCTCACATGCAAACCAGTCAAAACCAAATAAAAAAATAATTAAACATGATTCCTAGATGTATTTGGAAAATAAGCATGATAAAATTGTAACATACCATGTCCTTGCAACCTTGATTTTGCTCCCTTGTTCATCTATCCCTTGCCCCAAGATAGAAGTCCCTGGGAGAAAAATACCAGTACCAGGTGACAGACCATGGTCTAGGACAAGAGTATGTGCTGACCTAGAGAGTCTATGCACAGGTTTAACACATACTTGCTATGCTTTTAGCTCATGATTTTTCAAACTAAACAGTAATTTTTTTCATGTAGTCTCAGGTCATGGCACTTGTTTTTTTTCTTTAAAGAAATGGCAAGAATTTCCGGGTTTGCAAGGTCAAGTCTTAAAAGCTCACCACATTAATCAATCTTCATCAATGCGTGGCTCAAATCCCACTTCTCAAAAAGGTAAAAGGCATTTTCTGGTGCTTTATGCAGGGTTTATTTTAATTTCAAAAGTTATTTGGGATTTGATTCATTATCTTCCCACTGAGATTTCTAGCAAGGTTAAGGAAACGTCCCTGCAATAGCACAAGGCGGGCCATGCGGCAGACACCATCTTTGCTGTGGCTGCGTATAGCCTTGCCCCACTCCAGACCACACTCCTGCCAATGCCGCGTTGGCTATTAAGTCACTTGTGTTGCACACCGAGAAGTCACAATACCATTTGACTTCAGCAACAGAAATTGGTTCAGAGAGGAGAATTCACCATAGCAGTTTTAACAGCTCTCCCCAAAAAGGTTTGCTTGTTGCATACGAGCTCATCTCAGTGACATCTGGCAGCATTTATGAAACATCCCCATCTCGTGTGGCCAACTGATGCCATAAATTTCAGTCACCCTTGCCTTTGAGAAATGCTAATAATGAAAACTCATCAAACAGCAGCAGTAATTCCTACTGCTGACTAGACGGATGCCTTTCAGACTACTCAAAATTAATGGCAGATCTCAGGGTCCTAAAGAACAGCTGTCACGGAGAAAGACACCTGCAAACAAACACGCAGTATGCCTCTAAGTTTGATTTGTTATACACATAAACCAGCAACTCTCATAACAAACTGGACTGATTACAAAGAGAAGTCAGCTTGCCTTCTGCGTCATTTCGTACGCTAGAACTAGAGAAAACGTAGTGCAAGTGTGCAAATGGGAAGCTTAAAAGGAACTGCTTAGGCCCCCCTCCATCAGTAAGAGTGATTTACAGTCATATAGGTTATACATAAATTTTCACTTATGTCTAATCTTACAGACATTATAAAACTAGCTGCTTTATCTCAGGATTAAGAAGTAGCTGTAAGCCTCATACAAATTGGGATATTTCCCTACTATCAATGCTATCACTAAGTAAAGCTATACTTTAATATACTCTAGTATAGACAGATAATTAACTAAGTGTATTAAACTTAACAGATAACATTTTTCAGGAGTCTGCTTGGCAAAGGATTTTGAATCTGCAGGAGAGAAACATCAACTATGAGGACTGGAAATATCACTGTTACTACCAGTTTCATGAGCAATACCCTATTTAGTACTGCTCTTGAGATCCTAGAGGCAGGGTGGTGGGTGAGCATAGATACTTGTTTCCAAGTATAATAAAATTTCTTGATCAAGCACTTGAAGATAAATGCTTAGCAAGCAAGACCCATGTACATATACCACACATACAAGGAAAACTCAAAGACACTTGAATTAAAATGCCATGATATTGAAGTCAACATCATTATTCGCGGGGGGGGGAGAAAACAGGGATGTGTTTAACTACTGCAAGTATTTGAGTTTGGATTACATGTCAGTAATTTCAGAATTACTGTCTGTCAGATGCTTTCTAGAAGGCCATAATAGTTCTATCCCAAACAAGCACTACATCACTGAGGTCCACGTACGAGTGATGCTGCTCCACCTACACAAGCTTTAGTAATGTAGGAAAGTAGGGGCAAGCTACAAGATCACATCAATTTTTTTTTTTAAAGCCTCCTTACAATGAGTTATAGCACATAAGAGCCTTCATGAACAATCAGAATGGAAATTACGCTGCACTACATATGTAAATAAAACCCTGCAATACAGTAGTTTGCAATTTCTTTTAACAATACCAATACTATTCAAAAATTGAGCTGAACTTAAAAGTAAAGGTATTCTTAGTTATTCCCCGACTTAAAAATAAAAATAAAACTGCAGTTAGAATTGAACGTACAGTGAGCAATTTAAGGATTTAAAATACTGCTTTAAAAGTGTTGCTGTAATTTTTTTTTGCAAAAAAAAAGACATAACAAGACTAGGACATGTAGTGGTCAGACGCAGTTTGAAAGAAATTCAAAGTATTTCATAGAAAATACAGACTGTACACTCAAACAGCCTCAGAGTGCCCACATTGCTGACAGCGCTGTACAACACAAATCATTATCACTAAGACCCAACAGTACCTAGAACTAAGTATGATAAATAATAATAGATTCAATGCAGAAGAAATTGGCCAAACAGAACCGTAGCTTTAATTCTTTCTATCATTCAAAGCATCATAGCCATTTATAGATAGCCATGAATTAAGTGAATGTTTTAACACTGGTTCCCAAAATTTTGCATCCATGAAAAGTGTGCTTTTTCATCTCCTTGAGACTCACATCACAGACATCCCTATAAGGGATTTTGTTTTTCAGACATGGCTAGACAGCTTGCCTTCCGCACTATTATTTCTGGTTTTGGTTCTGAAATACACCCTACAATAAACGGGACAACATCTTCCACTTTCAGTCTTCTCCTCCTGACATTTTTAATTCTATACCTGCAGCCCAATATTTTTCTTGAGAGCCACTGCTTCTTTATGTTTATTTTCATATTAAACCACATGAGATTGTATTTTATTGATTTTTGTCATGCAGGAATGTCTAATAAATTTTACTGCTTGGGCTTTCTTGCTTTGGAGTCTGTAGTGGGATAGAAAATTCTCTCTTCTAAGACGGAGCCTTCTGTATGTTCTGTGTTGCAGAGACAGATGGTAAAAGACCCTTCCAGATTTATTTTTTTTAATGTATTTACTTTACAGCAGTCTTACAGGAAAATCTCGTTGTGAATACAAAACCAAAGGCTTTTAGAAACTCACTTAGAAACTACACTATCAGCTGCACAGGTCTAAGAAATTTGTTTTCTTCCTTTCTTTTAAAGTCAATCCATTAATTAGGAAATACAGTATTATTTTCACTATCTCAAGTCTGAAAGATCATTAGCAGGAACATGATAAACTAATATTTATAAGAGACCCTTAGATAAAAAGTGTTTCTTGTAGATTGTAATAACAGTACCCATAAGGTTGGTTTGGGGGGGTTGGTTTTGGGTTTTTTGAAGCAAATTCACCATTTAAACCAACGTAACATATTAAAAAGGGGGATATTTACAACAGAACGCTGCAGTTACAGTTAGTGGCTCTTGACATTTCACTAGTCATTGGTCTCTTTCGAATGGACCATGGACCTGGACTTGTCACCTCACCTTGCCAGCTGATCCCTGACTGTCAACAGGAGCAGTTCCTACCACCACCCTGGCCCTGCTCAGGTACTGCTGGACTTTGCCCTGGCCACCGAGGTCCCCGCTGCAACCTGTGCTGCAGCCACCCTTGGCTCCTGGCTTGTCTTCCCTTGTGGAAGAACCCCAACCTTGCTGCTCCCTGGTAGCTGTGTATGATCCTCAGGTGGGAAGTTCAGGGCAGGAGGCTCACCTTGCATGCCTTGAAATGCCACGTGAAGGCACTGATCCCTCTATAGTGAATGCAACTGAGGCCTACAGAGACAAGGAAACATGCTTCGATTTGAACTTTACACCCTGACAACTGTTGTCAAATAGAGAGGCAGAAACTGTTTTTCAGAAGCTTTTCCTTCTTGCAGACTACATCAATCTTATCTGAATGGGGCCTCCATCTCCATCAGTTAATGGTCATCTGTATCACAAACCTGTTTAGACAAGAAGTCACTCATTTGCTTAATACAGCAATGCCAAAATAAACAGCTAAATAATTAAATATAAATAAATAATTAAATGTCAATATTCTTACTGTACTACAAAATCTGCAACCTGTATCTTCCTGTTTATTCTCCCAGTTGTTCCAAATGAACAGAGAGGGGACAACCCCGCAATATGCTGCTCAGAAGCTGCCACGTGAAGCTCAAGAGAAGCTTGGTATAATCCTCCAGATCAGGCAGTGAATGAAGTTCATCATAACAGCTTCACATCTGCAGCTGCGTCAGTAATACCATCTATATGTATACGGAAAAAAATGTAACAGGCAGCACAGCTGGAACCAGACAGCTTTTGCTACTATCTACACTACTTGTTCAAAATTAACCTGGGTATTTTCACAAAAACTAGAGATACAGCTGGGTCATCACATGCTAAATCAACTGAAACCAAAGGATTCTACTTGAAAAGTCTACTTAATCTAGCAGCATATCCCTGACCAACACAGTGAGAACGAGTTGTTCTTCACCAAACCCTCAGAAGACAGCAAGACTGTCAATAACAGCTAATGATTAATGGAGCAGAAGTCTTGAAGTCCTCCAAAGCAAGGCAATCATTAAAAACAAGAAAGAAATAGCAAAAACTCCAATCCTCCCCTCTGCCTTTCACTAAGCAGGAAGAAAATAGAGACACAGGGTTGCAGGCTAAGGTGTTCCCCAAGCCTACAGACAGTCAGGAGCAGCTAAGAAACAGCTGTATCTTAGTGAGCACCTAAACCTCAGGTTACATTGCCCAGAGTTTTTCTTCTCAGAGGCATTTCACTCTCACAGATAGCTGTTACCTGTCTGAAACTATTCTACTGATAAAACATGAGTATTTAGATATTATGCAAATTCACTAGATAATTGAGCAGAGCCTTGAAAATCTGGTTACCATGTAATCAAAACAATTATTCTGTCAAATCGTCCATGAATTATGAGATGGACTCACCCCCCTCCAAATGTTTTTTTTCCATTTCTACATTAGTTTTGTACAAGACTTTTGCACAGCACCATCAATGAAACCTGGCATCTGATGTCTGCCTGCCAGTTAATCTTGCCTCATGCTGAATTTATCAGAAGACCTACCAAGCTTCTCTGGTATTTTCCCGGAGAACCGGTTGGAAACTCACAGGTTTCATTAGCTACTCAGGACAGACCAAAACCACCCAGGTCTCATCATCGACCAAAACAGAGAAGGGAGGAAGCAGAAGGAGACACAGAAACTGTATTTCTGCAGAATTGCCCGTACCAAGCCAAGAAAACTTTGCTTCAGAAGTAAACTTCTGAACAATAATCAGAAATTAATCCCAAAGCAGGGCTTTCACAAGGCTCTTACATATTCAGATTCAGTTTTATGACGAGAAATTCACACACTGAATTCATTTTCCCACTAGAAATAGATTGGGAATTGAGTATTACACTGGCAACAAATACGCCAGGGGGTCTGCTGTGTCTCAGATGCTCCAGTCCTGGTTAGCAACTATGAATTCAGAGGGACCACACGGAATACACACACTTCCCCATAATCAAACTTGCACTGAACTACGTGATATGGTTAGCAGCAATGTTTTTCACACTTTATTTATGGGAACAAATTCTCCTGTTCATTTGTAAACTGATGTTATGAGCAAAGTTCTAAAATTTCTTTTTAAAATATCAGCACCCAAAAGTCCCATGCTGCAGAAAGGCCAGATGAAGCATTTAGGGATCTACCTCTTAAATCACTTCTGTACCTACCGGGAAAATGAAGCTGATATGGAAGTACCACGTATATAAACCTGCAGGCTTTCAGAATGCTCTGAACATAATATAATTAGGAATGGGAGCTGGAAATGTGTGCGAGAAAATATGCTTCCTGTGTGTGTACTTCTTGGCTGTTACAGGCGACAAGAATATGAATGTTAAAATTATCTATACTATAATTACTGTAGTTTGTACTGAATAAAGGTGAAGGCTATAATCACATGCTTGTATAATAGCATTATAAGGTTTACACATAGATATGGATTCTAACTATTACTACTTGATTTTTCTTTCAATATTTATGGAAAGATACATTACTAAGGCTAACAAAGCTCCAAGCTAGAAAGTAAAAATTAAGGTCTGCCTTTAGTTTAGGATTTATATTTCAAAAACTATTTCCTAAATGCTTTTCTGTAAACTTATAACTCTGCCAGAGGTATTATTTCAATGCATATCATGGCATTTGCTATTTACAAGCACATGACTGTTGCAAAAAATTTTCACTTTAATCTGTGCTCAGATGTACAGTTTCTGGGAAAAAAAAAAAAAGCTTTTCGACTGTTTATGCATTCTTGGTGTTTGTCCTAAGGTTGCCATATTAAATCTGTTACTCCTACTACGTTTTTCCATTGTATAGAAACAAAACTACAGTACATATTCTTGATTATTAACACAAAAAAAAAAAATCCAGATTTGCTAGTTAATATCCAGAAACATCCTTCCAGTCCAGGTAGAACACATCAACAAGTTGATTTCTTCACTGGATCCAATTTTCAAATACAGAATTAAACCTTAAATTATTGTCATAGACTATGCTCACTAAGGATCATGAAGTTCCTAGAGGCTAAAAGAACCTGACTTAAGAATCCATACACAGCCAAAACTAAACTTTCTAAAAATAACGAGACAGGATTTGTAACAAGATTTGTGTAGTCATGTTCATTGCTATATTCTACATCCTGCTCTCTCTAGTACATGTAACCCATGATTTAAATCGCTTCTTGGTCAAAAGAGTTTCTAAACATCAATCTCAACAATCATTGAACTTGTGAATGGATTAGGACTTCAGTCATCACAGGATCAAGGCTTTGGCATAAGCACTGAAGGTTTCATAGCTAATTCATTTTAAATGCTGTCTTAGAAGTTTTTAGTTACAGTTACTTACAACTGTAGTGCTTTCCACTATTTACAATTGAACACTAGAAGCGTCCAAATGTCCACAATTCTGCATTCCATGTAGGGATACTACCTAAATCTTATACATTAAATATACAGTTAGTGATGCCAATAAATGAGAAAATCCAAGGGTAGAACCAGCAGAGCTTCAGGCTGGCCAGCTCTGATGCAACAAGCTTTTGACTGCTGCTGCCAAAGCAGCTCCTGAGCTCCAGGAGCTCACTAGCTACATTGCAAGTGGCTCGCCAGCCCTGCAAGCCAAGTACCTCCAAGTTATTGCTTCCTCAGCCTTCTCCCTTTCAAAGTAATCCCCGGAGATTAACACCAATTTTACATTTAATGAAACTCTACAGCTGCACAGTTACAAACCAGAATCAGAGCAGGCAGGCAGCTGAGAGCCCAGCCAAAATGCTGCCTTAAGTGCTCTGCACAAGTCTGCTGCCTTACCACCCTGCTCCTGGTTTGATTTTTCTATTTTTAGTCGTCCTTAGGAGGCAGAACTCCGCATCTCTGATAAGTCTTTTTAAAATTATTTAATAATTACATAAACACACAGAAATTGCCTCATTATCCTTGAGACTATCGGGGAGGGAAGAATAAAAATCCCCAACACCCCACCAACCCTGTCTTGAAAGTTAGTCCAAAATTGTATTTCTCTGTCAGCGATCCTGGAGAGAATCTCTTCCAGAATCCAAGGATGCTCTCCTAGAATTCATGGCTTCACTTCAAACTCATCCTTCACCATCATCTGTGCCAGCATTTCATGCTGAAGATTTCTTCCACGTATTACTTACCAAGAGCACCAGATGTATGGACCACTTGAAAAGAAAATGGAGAGCCTTCCCTGGCAGTCAACCAAAAGAGGAGTATGGAGGCAAAAGGAGAGGACAGCGAGATCAGTCAGTGGTGCTTAAATGAACAGTTCATGCCTCTTCATTCATCGTTACAGAGCTGAATTACTCCTCATAAGTGGGACTAGAAAAAAGCCTTAAAAAGAGCTTAAGAAAGGATAACAAAACTGCTGTCTGTTATATTTTAATAGCAAACATATACATAAAGTTGGGTAGTGGGGGCAGGATGGATGGATGAAATGGGAACTGCCTTCACAGAGAAACAACACATTTCCTGTACTACTTTTGAGACGTAAAACACTTCCAGCAAAAAAATGGACAGACTATACTAGTTTTGAAAAATCTGAAATATTGAAAAATTTTTTTAAAATAAGCCCGCAGCAATTGTTCTGAATTCAATATATATTCAAAAACTTTCACATACTATTTCCAAAAGACTTGAAAAATACTTTCTGCTCTTTGAGTTTCATACACTTCTTGCGGGTATGCAAAGCAAAGAGCAGCCTGTTAACTCCTCCAGTTGACAAGAGCCTCGAGTTCACTCAAACAGAATGATACTTTGTCAAACAAAGATTTCTGATAATCAGAGAATATTATCTTCAGAAATAAGAAGGAATATGATTCTCATCGACACTACTGATGATAGTCTTTCCTCCAGAACACTAGACACACAACAAAAATGGAAAAGAGGCAGCATTTTTTCTTAACAATTATAAAATATAGTCTTTACTCTCCAATACTTAATGTACCTGAAAAACTCTGTCATCCAGGTAACAGCCTCTAATCCTAACCTCCAAGATTCAGGATATTGATATGGTACTACAATATATCGTGCACACTCATTTCCCCGGCGGGAATAGCAGATGGGGGTAGAGGTCACCTGGTAATTTTGGCTTGAAGGTTTAAGTTTACGTAGACATTCCACTGTTTCAGATATGGCTATCATGCATCCATTCAGTCATGCAAGATGAAAAACAGACCAGCAGAAGGGGAAGCTGGCTCAATTACAACCTAAAATTCTTTAATAATTATAAACAGTCCTTTTGTGCTTTAGACTGTGAAAGATACAAATACATATTTCGATACAGAACCCATATTTCAAATACAAATATACATATTATTACAATCTGTTAAATTAGCTAAAGTCGATAGCTTTAGCATTCCTGAAGAAATCTTGCCTATACACGTACGTCCTTATCTCCATGAATGACTCTACAAATGCAAGCATACCTTGTAGCTTCTTTTTGGCATCTCTCTACAGATTTCCTAATATTTTAAGTCAAGAATTACTATTAGTAATAAAAATGCTTCAATAGGAGGTGCTTCCCTTACACCATGTAGAGATTTTTATGCACACGGAAACAGGTTTCAAGAAGATTGACAGGCCAACTCCATAAGCAGAGCCTACAGTGAAAGCCCCACAAAACCTGGCCTAGATACCTGGATGCAAGTAGGAATTAAGGATATCCACAGGGATGAGGGACTTCATAAACTTTGGATTCAGGCAGGGAAAGACAAATAAGACAGCTGTTCGTCTGCTCTCCTTTGAAAGAGGGAAGAGACAGGAAAGTGGTAAGAAGAGGAGAGCAGTGGCCATCACAGCAGTGCATCACTCAAACTTGCTGAACTAACAGAGATGGGAGAGCGAGTTTTCCCTCACAGGAAGACGGGGATAGGGAAGGGAAAGTTTTCTGCAGAAACTAGCACCCCGCTAATTTCTCAAAACCATGAGCTGATAGCAAAAGGGGAAGAAGGAGGAAAAAAAAGGAGAGTCTTACTCTGAAAGTTCTCACTTCTCTATTGAAGATCCCATTTGCTCCTGTTTCTGACTAATGACAAACAAAAAGTACACTCATTACATAGACTACTGCAACTGAAAGCCAAGAATAATCTTAATTAAAATTACCAAAATAATAAGAGAGTCATTAACAATCCAGCAGCATACGAAAACCGAAGCTAGGCAAATGACAATCATGCAGACCTAAAAAAAATAGGCACTGTTAAAATGCTGGCACTTGTCTGCCTCTGGCACCATCTCACCCTGCTGCAGTTTCTTCAGTCTTTCAAAATTTGCATGTGACATTTCAATTAGATATCCAGTTGTCAGCAGCCACTTAATTACATTAGAAGAAATGTGCAGGTATATAAAATATATGGCATATTATAAGGCTGGAAGACATGAGATGGTTTCTGCTTCTGAAAAAGATAATTTTTTTTTATAAACCTTCCCAATAAATCAGTTTGCCAATACATTCCTTTAGGAATTCAGTGGCAGCAACATGAAATGCAAGATCAGCAAATTATTAAAATACTGATGTACTCAGAGCTGAGCAACTAATGAGCCATAAAGTTCACTTCTAAAAGCAGGACACTCATACATTAAACACGTCCACGGTATTTTCGCTGTTCATTATAAATATTAATTTGGAGTTGGAAGGTGAACTATGCAAAATAAAATTCAACTCTGATGGGTTCTGATAACACTGCTTTTAAGGATCAAGTTTCTTTGGAACAATATACAGTAACTAAGGATGTAACTTTTCAAGTTTGGTATTAAAATGCATTTTAGCGTCATGCTGAATCCCAAATCAGGTCAGTGACAGATGAGCGGAAGCAGACGGATGATTTTCAATTTACCAAACAAACTTAACTCCTACTCACATTGCAAAACTAATCAAAAATTACAATAAATTAAGGCTATTTTAAATAAAGGGAAAAAATATGGGAAGTCATCATTCACATGTGTAACATTGATAATGAAATGTTATCATTCAAAGAAAACAGACACCAAATCTTTACTACAGCGCACAATATTATGTGTTTCATCCATCACAATGTGCTCTTCCCCTCTGATAAACAAGGACATGGTAGTTTGTAGAAATGCTGATGAGTAGAACAAACCAACTGCGTATTAGCTAGGTTTCTTCTGCCCACAAACTTGCCATTTCCTTGTGGTGCCCTAAGTCTCAAAGCAGGAGTGAACACAATACAACAGCCTGTACTATGTAAAATGAAGAAGACAACATCAGTGCTACCACGGGTTCCAAAACAGGTGCTGAAGTGACAGTACCTATCTAAAAGCAGTAGACATAATCAAATGCTTATTTCGCTTCTCCTGACCTTTACTGTGTCTTGTACTTAGCCAAGATACGCATACTTGAACCTCACTGGTAATTTATTGAAGGTTGTTGTGGAGACTCAATAAAAGCTAGAAGAAAATACTACTAGAGCCAAGGACCTATTGTTTCAGAAAGTAACATGACTAAACATTTCTTTCAAGTATAATTAGAAGCCAAAACACATTACTATGCTTCTCCAAAGAGGATCATATTTTAGGGAAAGTTGTACTGTCGAACTTGTAAGACTTGGTATTTGCCCTGACTTACCAAAATTGTTGAGAAGGGAACAGGTAACTTAATAAAACCTAGTATAATGTGTTTCCTATGTGGAAATCAGAAATTTATTCATCTGTGTAGTTAAACCAATAATTCCATTAATGTACTAGATGTGAATCTCAATAAGTTTACCTAAGACACAGACGTATGGCAACACAGAAGCATCAGTAAGAAACAAACTGGTACATTAAACTAGAGAATGTATTGACCTTGCAAGCATGACCGCGAACAGAGGGAAAAAGCTAAAAAAAAGCAGCAAAAGAAAATTGTCTGTATAAGATACCTATAAAGTGAGTGCTGTAGAGAATGGAAAATATAGGTAAAATCCACAGGAAAAATATTAATCATGAACTACTAATTACAATGAAAACAACTTCAGCTGGGAAAACTCCAAAAGATGAAGAAAACTATGCACCTTCGCTCTAGGCTGGGATTTTTTTCTCACTTGTATGCTCTTAGATGCTGGACTTCACTTTGACCTAGCAACACCACTCCTATATTCTAATGGTTCTTCAAAACAAGCAAACAAAAAACCAACAAAAAACCCCACTCCCTCCTGTAACACCAAAAAAGCCTGCATTCGTACTGGGAGTCACAAATACGTGATGCAAAGAAGTGACATTAATATGCTGCAGTGCACAGGGCATTTTAATAATGGCTTTAAGAACATCAGATTCCTCCTGAACTCAATTACTACATACTACAAAGAAGCTGGTCTCCCTCTGACATAACTGTGACAGCTAAATTCCATTGTTCCTCAATGTACTGTCAGGACCAATAACAGACTCTGAAAAAGGCCACTCGCACATTTTCCTAAATGGGGAAGATCAGTCTGCAGAGGGGTTCAGGTGGCCCTTTTCTATTTCAACTGGATGACTGCCTAGCTGCTTTTTCAAGAGTTAGATGCAATTCGGGTGTTACTGTCAACAGACTATAACTCTAACATCCAAAAGGAAATGTCAATGCATTCGAATGAAAAATATGATACTGATGTTCGCTCACAAGTAGTATTTTTAAAAGCATTTGTGGAAAGATAACATCTCAATTTTCCATTCAACACTCATTTTTACCTTTTAAATCTTTCTGTAACCTAATTTTCTTTTTCTTTTCTCTCTCGTGGTTTTTGTTTTTTTTTTTTTTTTTTTTTGGTAAGCTTTTCATTAGATATTTGGTGCATGACAGTTTCAATTTCTGGTTTTCATACTGTTTTGGAATACATCTTAAGTCCCAGAATCTCCACAAAGCACAGATCTACATATTTTCCTCTTTAAAACTCAAGTCTTTCCATGTACAATTAGTTTTTAGCTCAAAGAATAAGTCAATGAAGACCCAAAACTTTTCACAAAGAAAGCATGTGCATCCTACTGCATGTCTCTCTTCCTTAAACATATTAATGTTTTTTAATATATTGCCCATGAATATATGGCCCAGGCTTCTTTACTTGTGCTAACTCTCAAATCACAATTACTTCAATTGCTTGAATGACTTATTGTTTCTAATATCCAAGGGAAGACATAAAAAGGAGGCAAAATGTTAATAATTAGAAGTTAGATGTGGAAACCAAGAACTGTAATCCTACAAACGTGCACTCCAATGAACTAAAGCTCTGTCAGGCACAGCTCCTCATACCCTGAATGGCCAGAGTCTCCCAAAGTGGTTAGAAAGATCAATTTTCCTTTTTGCAGAAACCTGGAAGCCATTATTAGAAAAGGGTATCTGTGGAACGATGCTTTTCTTTTAAATGAGGAGTTGTCAGGATGACACGATCTGACCGCAAGTATCTTGCGATGAAGAAAACAGCAACCTCTAGGGAACAACGCCAGTGAACAGTAAAGGGAATTAATGGCCAGAGGCAACACACGGAGTCGCAGTTTCACTGTAGCAACAGCATGCCACATCCATCCCGTATCTAGTAGCCTTGGAGCTTTAAACTGCTGAAGGGCTTGCCAATGTTACTAGAAGCCTACAGCTGAGAGGAATATTGGTTTTGAGTAAACATCTTTCAGAAAGTTTATTTTCAAGTCTCTACCTCCACCATTTTCTGCAAAGGAAGTTTTACCAAAACTTACCTCCGGGTACTTCAGTTTTAAAGTTTTATGCATTTCCCGAAAACGACTGTACCGCCTGAATACTGTCCATGTCTCATCCAGGACTGTTATCTGTATCAGACAATATAAAAAGAAGAGACAGAAGTAAAACCACACATTGTATAAGACTAAAAACCACGCAGTATACAAAGCTGCCAGATTAAAACAGGCAATTCTTAGTTACCTCAAATTCATAAGATTTACAGGTTTACTTATTTTTTCTTTCATTACACTGACAGAACTGTATTTAATAAGGAGCACTGATTGCAAAGTAAAAAAACTGAATGCATTTATTCCTTATTCTGGAGTGGTTTGACAAGGCTGCAAACACATTAAAATATCCCCAATCATTCCTTGGTGCAGCTATGCAGCTCACAGCATTACAATCAGCGGGTGTTCCGTTAATGAATGAGTAACATCCAGCACAAGCCTAGTGTAGCCTCTCTATACAGCCATAGAAATGTATATAGTCTCATATACACACACGTATACACAGATACACAAATAGTAACGACATGTTTCTCGGACACACAGAGATCATTACCATGGAGAACGGGATTCCAATTTGTAGGGTAAAAAAACACGTATGCTGGCTTTCAATAGAAGATATTCCTTTAAAACATTCTGTGCCTGTGTCATTAATGTTGATGAACAGCCCATTTATACAGGAAGTTTCATTAAAATTAAGATAATTACTCCTGTGAATAAAGCACATAGCAACAGGAGCTAAGGGGGAGGGCAAGCCAATCTTGCCATCAGTTATTCACAAAATTCTGACTGAAACTGAGAAACCAACAACAATTTCAGGGAAAGAAAATTTTTCACTCTCTGAAATTAGGTATTATGAAATAAATTTGTAAATGGGTCATAAGAGTGCTATGGCTGGATCCTTTGATTTTACAGTGAAGTCTTTCTGCAGCTCTGGTGATCCGAGGCTACAAGAAGCAATGGTGCAGGGAGAGTAGACATCTTTCTACACCAACTAGTAGAGCTAGAGAAAGCCAACTGGCATTGCCTAAACCTGAATTGCCTAAACCTGTTTTGCTTTTTTAATCTAACAGGCCTAATATGTGGTACTACCCCCGCCTAGCTATGAATTCATGCATGAAGATCAAAAATAAACATTGTCATAAAATGCATTTCACAAAGACACGGGCTTGGCTTTTAATCTTAAAGTGACTCTTAAAATGAACAAGCAGATGCCTCATGACTGAGCGTACCAGAAAGTTACAGTGATAGAAAGTCACAACGGAACAGTGTGAGTAGGAGAAAAGGAAACCGGAGCAATAGAGCCAGAGCAAACCAGCATCCAAGCACCGTTGTTGACAACTGCTACCTCAGGCTCGCAACAAACTCATCTCCGGTCCACCCTTCCCTATCCCCACTGTCTTTGCTCATGTTTACAGACCAGGGAAACTGGAGGAAGTGTTTTAGAAACCAAAAATCATTGTGCGTCTCACAGCGTCGGGAACGAGGGTTGGGGTTTTTTTATTTTGTTGTTTGGTTTTGGGGGGTTTTTTGGAGGGGTGTTCTATTTTTACCTCTCTCTTTCACTGAAAGTTATAAGTAAGCAAAATTGGCCTTCTCAAAACTTTTCAAATATCAAAATGTAGGTTCTTCTAGCACGTCTCCACAAAGTAAATTCATTATTTCTGATAAAAGTCATCTTTCATGTCACCAGTAAGTTTGGCTGTTACTAGGACATCTGCATGATGGGCCATATTTCCTTATTTAAAAATTCACAGAGTTGTCCTCCCTCAATATATTGTCTCGAGCTTTACAATCAGGTGAATGGATTTAACATGCATAGGCAGGCTTAACTAAAAAAAGTAACAATTCAGGAATACGCAAGTTACATTGATCTTGATTAACCAGTTAACCATTTTGTTCTGAATAATGACTTTAAAGGGCTTTGTGATTTCAACGTTCAAGTAAACATTAGAGCGCAATGGATAATCATAAAATAAAGATGTTATTCATCCCTGCTTTCGCTTTGCTTTAATTCTGTGTTTTAGTATTTCTGACTTGTGAAATTTTGCTGCGATAATTTCGTTTGTACATGGCCTTTACACAAACATGACCTCTTTTTTCCCTAGGGTTTTCACAGAAGCATGCCTTTAGGTGAGCGATCTAGCACTAAGCACCCAGGACTCCTCCAGCTACAAAGCCTGGAGAAGAGCGTGAATGTCAGCTTGCCAACAAAGTTGTTCACTGTGCATCCGACAGCTGTCTAGGGGACAGGGTGATACCAAACTTACCCAAATCAAATTGCCTGCAGCCACTTCTTTATCAGCTTTCTTCTACAAAGTTTAATAAACAACCGGTTTAACCACCACTTTTGTAATACATGTTAGAGATGGGCAGGAAGAAAAAAGAGCAAAGCAATGTATCTGTGCTGCCTAAGAACTGAAGGATTTTCTCTACAGCGTACTCTGGTGCCTTGACTTGACCTGACTTGGTCCCTGTTGTCCTCTTCGTTTGCTTTCCAAAATCTTGCAAGGACACTAGCAGGTAATGCATTGCAAAATTTTATTGTTGTTACTGAAAACTTTTTCTCTGTTGAGATGCCATGAAGCCACTCCCTCCCTCCCATACTGCCGATATTATTGGAAAATTAATTTCAAAGCTAAAGAAAATCTTAACCAGTCCCCAAAGCCCAAAAATAACGTTATTAGGATCAAACTCCACTCATATAAACAGGAGAATTACAGCATACCTGGCATAGCAATAGCATTTCCAGAACACGGCCTTTTATTCCTACAGCTGATCCAGACAGTGGAGACTGGGATTCTTTTCCCGCATTTAAAAAAGCTGTATGATAGACTATATACTCTGTAAGTATGGGATGGGGACATATGCAGATCTTTTGAACAGTAGCAGTAAAGCAAATTTGACTAGCCCTCTATTTTTTACTTGTAATTTGCTAATATAGCAGTTAAAAGTATTTTCTTGATAAAAAAAATATATGGTTGACTAAAACTGTAAGACAGATTTTTCAAAATATTCTTATCTGGGCACTTAAGAATCCCAGATTTGCCTCGGAATTGTGGGTTTTTTTTAATTCAGGTGTACCATTTGCTATGCAAAACTCCTATTTGAAAGATACTACAAGACCTGTCTCCTTATCTTTTCTTCTGCGTGATGACTGACAGAAAATAACTTAATAGACATTTTCAACATATTTCACTGTAAAGCATGTCACAGAATTTGTTCCCCTTCTGACCCACAGAAACAGAAGTAAAACTTGGTGGGGAGGCGGGGGGATGGACACACATACAACACGACATGACAGACGATAAAATATTCCACCTGATTCTGAAGCACTCAGAAATAACAGAACATGCCCACCTTACTTATCTGGGCTGGTTAAACTTTCTACAGTAATTGTAAAAATTCACATTTCTCCAAGTGGACCTTGTTGAAACTGTTCCTCACACTGTCTATGAATACAGCATCTGAAAAGCTAAAACTTGCTTAAAAATTTCTTGGAACCTTTTTTTATTCATTAACCTGATTAATCTGATAGAGCTGAGAGAAGATTGTGCTTTTTCTTTTTTCTAATTCAGGTATAGATAGGATATGCATCATTTTCATCAAGAACTATGTATCAATGAGCATTGCTTCTGCTTTACTCTGAACACTGAGTTCAGAAAGAAACTTTGATCAGAAACACGGACATTTTGAGCAGACCCACCACTGCACTTGACTGCACAACTGTGACCGCACCTGGAGAAAAGCACTGCTTTGGGGTGTATCTGCCTGGATCTTCTCCTATAGAGAACTCATCGGAGATGACTGAAAGGCTTTGAAACACAAGAAAAAAAGCCAGTTTTGAAAGAGTATTGGACAGGATAAATAAAATGAGAAGTCAGAACAACTAGGGAAACCCCCTAGGGAACGATGCATCAAAGTGAGAAGGCTCATCTAGACCTTTCCTCCTTGGCAGAGAGTCCCTTGCAGAGCTGTGCTTAATTCCAGGCTTTGCCTCCATCACCAGCTCTCGGGAGACCCTGCATGCCTTTCTGTGAGCTCGAGTTCCCCGTTCCCTGCTGCCTCACTGTTCCTTCTGCCATCCATAGGTACTGTCTGCAACCACAGGCACTGTCTGTAACAGATGCCAACAGTCTTATCAACGCAAAAGGTCTTGCTACACGCTGTTTCTAGCACAGCCTTGTCTGAATATTCTGTGTATCACAACAACATGAAAGGAAGAGAAGATGACAAGAATATTTTTCTGGTACTCTTATTCAGCTCTAACAGAAATATGTTTAAACCTGATTAAGTTACTACTGTTTCATCATGTCTTTAGAGACAACATATAAAACTGTTGCTCAAATGGAAGCTTTTTTGGAAATGTATCTATTCATACTAAATACTTAATAGCAGACTAGCACAAACAGCCCTGGAACATCTGTTACTGCAAAAAGAGAAGGTTCTATCTTAACCCTAATAAAGCATGGTTTTGTTTTCTATTTTGAACTCTCTCCAGTAGGTTCTCCTGGGAGTCACTCAACATCTTAAAGTACGTATCCAGTGTATCTTCCGCTGTATCCAGTGGAAGAACTTGAGTGGACAGACCATCTAGGCCTATTCCCAAAGGTTATATATGTCTAGATGGACAAGATGCTGAACCTGCACTAAAACAAAAATGTTTTTGGATATGTTCAAGATGAAAGACTTATGAACTGACTGTGATGCTGCCAATAGAAGTGGAACTCACTCACTCTCTTTTGGCATACAAAGAAAATAATCTTTTCCTATTGCATGTCACAAGAAGAAATTCACATATTTGCTACATATAGAAATTTATTGTATTTGTTCCTCTTCACGGCAATATGCCAGGATTTAACTACAAACACAATGACTAGAAATGCCCGCTGAAGAAAATACTTCTGAGAGATACAGGGGAAAGGTATAAAATAGAAAAGTTTGTGGAAGGTCTGTGGATTGTAGCTTGGAGCAAATCCTGACCACAGCAAAAGCAGCCCACTGTGACATAGAGAGACCTGGAAGGAAAGAAAAAGCATAAACAGTTGATCGATTTGTGTAAGGGAATGACTGCAAGAAATATCCCAATGACTGCCAACTAAGGTCCATAGGATCTTCAACAGAAATATTTGTGCTCTAAGGAAGCCGACAGCGATGGAATACAGTTACTGAAGCGATGGTCCATTCCTTACCCCACATGGCATCCATTTCTTTGCTTTGAACTTCATCAAAGCAGTTATTTAAAGCAGCAGTTTCTTTCAGAGGAAGCCTAGAAATGGCACAGGAGAGTGAGAAAGAAAAGATGGTACCGTCGAGTACGACAGAAGAGAATAGCCATTCCATATACACCAGTCTTAGCTAGAGCACCCTGTTCTTTCCTGGTTACAAATTCCACCCCCTTCCAACATTATTCTTCTACTACACTTCCTTCCAGGTAAGTCCTCTTTAACTGCCCCTTCATTCTAAGATCCTACAGATGCTTACATGGGTTTTAGGGATGAAGGGAGAATACTTGGAAAAGAAATCCACCAACTTACTAAAAAGAGAACACACCTTTTTACTGTGTTTACCTTCACTAACAGTTACCCACTTTAGTTGATCCCATGTGCTGAAAATAGTTGGCGGCTGAAACAGTCCGTGGGGAAGTTTTATATGCACTTACTCTTCTCTCAGCATCTTTTTGGCTCTGGGCTTTCGCTGGGCCCAGGAAATGCCAAGTTCAAAAGGCAAAAGCAAGTATTCCCATCCACAAATTGTGCAGTATGTTTTGAGATGAAAGTTTAATTAGCTCAAACAGAACTTAGATTGCCCATCTTAGTACAAGCCTTTGCAAAAGATAATGTGAGCACAGTTCAAAAACGGTCCCGCACACCATGAGGGCAGGTTGCTCCTCCAACTTAAAGCAGCTAATGAAGCATCTGGCAGTACATTCAGTGAAGAAGGCTGCCAGTTCTGTCTCTGATGCCATGTACATCAGTTATGCTACATGTCCACATGCACTGAGAGCACATTTCCAATTAGACTTCACATCTTGCTTTGAAAAAACACTGGCTTAGTACCAGAGGAAACATAATGAATATGCAATTTTTCCAGCATTTCTGCACAGAAGATTAACTGAGGAAGCCACTACAATGGAGGGGAAGCAGGTAACAGTTTGGAAGAAGGACCTTGGAAAAGCAGAGTGGGAAGAATCAGAACAACAAAGAGAGACAGAAAGGAATCAAGCCTTTCTTGTGGATATGTGCAAAAAACTTTAATTATGCTTTCATTATCACAGGTAAATATTTCAAGCCTAATAATTTTATATACCTGACACTCGCATCTCAATAAAGGTCTTTCCTACAACCAATATGCATTTAATCCTCATCTCTGCAACACCTTCAACTGAATTATTTGGCATTGGATCTGGAACTGCTCACCCCAAGAGTCCGACCGTCAACCTCCTGTGTACAATTGATCCACTTGGAAAATATCTGTGTTTATAGTATCCTGTATTGTGCATGCCTTTTCACAACCTCTCTTATTTAGCAGTACTGAGGCCACTTAGTCAGTGGAAAGAGACAGAATCAAAAATTGTGGTTAGTGGAAACAAAAACTACATTTCACTGGGGTTAGTAAGGTGATTTCTGGTATCTGGAGATTCTCAGGTGTGTTTCGAGTTGCCATTTCCATCTTTGCTAACTGCGATGCTGTCACAGCGAACACTGACAGCTGGACAGAGCAAACTAGGAACTACTTAGTTTTAAACAAAAGGCATTTTTCTATTACTATTGCTACTATGACGCCACTGCTGTATAAACGCAAGCAGCATGTGTACAGAGAACCCAAACATTAAGGAGAAGACACTGAAAAGCACTTACCTTTATTTCAAACTCATAGTGTTCATCCTTTCCCTGCCCACACAGGACATAGCGTGGAATACTAATTTTAATTGGGTCCTTTAGGTTGTCTGGATTTGCTCCCAGAGAACGACAGACCATCCGCTTTCATGTGCATACCAAATAGGGAGAACAAAGGAAAACCAAAATCACTACGTAAGGAAAAAAAGAAAAGAACTTCACTAAAAATGAGAAAATGTTCTTGGCCAGAAGAGCAAGGAAAGAGAGCATGGAGGAGATAGAAATTATTTCAAAAATGAAGGGATTACTTGAAAATGAAGTGGAACTCCTTTTATAAGCAAGTCCTAGCATTTTGTTATGCACGAAAAAAATGAGGTGAATTGTCCTCAAAAATATTGCTCATGCTTTGAAAAGGCATTTTCAGCTTAGATATCAAAAACAAGGGAAAGCAGAAGACTTTGTATTAACCCTCTTTGAAAAAATAAATACATGAATTAAGCTTTCACAGCCAGCCATATTTTTGGATGTCTTTATCTTTACATAACAAACCTGTTTACAATATCATGCAAAGCTGCAGGTGATCAAGGCAATTCAGAAATTGCCTAGATCTTAGACTTTCAAATCCAAACTCATTTTATAATTAAGTAAGGTATAGATAACATAGTAATCCTCTGTCAGAGTAGTTTCCTACTATTTTCTTTAAATCATATCTAATTAACAGAAAACTCAACTGTGATAAATTTTCATGGTCTGGACAAAGAAGGCTAAAAAGATATTTGCAGTGAGGGCACATTCCTCTGACTAACAGCCAGATGGAATCTGTAATTATGAAGTTATGTCAAAAATAAAATATTTTTGCAACTGAAAAGATTACTGCTTTGCAGTGAGCATGTCCAAAAGCAGCATAAGAATTTACAGTGAACAAGCACAGAAACAGTCTTTCAGGAAATCCACTTTCTCAATTGAATGCATTTGGTCTGAAAAGCTTAATGAACTTGTACTTAAAAAATAACAGCACCATGACAAGTGTAAGTTAATAACAAAAAAAGATTTGTTTAAAGTTATGACCATGTTATATATTTTTATTTAGTGATGCTATCCATTGCTTATATGGATGCTGTATTCTCAACATGCATTTTCAATCCCTTAGCAACTATTACGAGATGTGTTGCTTGACCAAAATTCTTCAGTCTTGACCAACACTATCTCCACACATGAACATGGCTCAGGCTTCTGCTCACAGACACTTGGTATCTCTGTAGCAACTCTTGGTGACTCCCAGTACATGTGATACTGTGTAGGAGCTGGAGAAAACTTTGAAAATCGTTCATAAACGCCCCCCTGAATGCTGTTTGTTACAGACAGTTTTTTGGCATCTTCACCTGGCCATCGTAAAGGGGAGGCTGTTATTTCATTACTAGTCAATTATAAAAGCCAACATAATTCCCCTTAATGTTAGCATTAAGAACAGTGAAAAAGAAAATACAAAGAAACTGAATTTTAGTTCCAATTAACAGACTTTATCTAGGTGTTTGCCACAAATTTCTTCCTTTTTTTTAGCAAAAACACAATAAATTTTGCACTGGAATCGAAAAATACTTTTAGTGACTCATTTACATGACAAATGTTTTCTCCTCTCCATTTTGCCCTTCTTTCACTTCTGCTCAAGTTACTGGCTTTTCAACTAAAATTATTTCTGGAGTGTAGAAATATAAGTCATTCTTTCCTTGGGGGGAAAAAAGAAGGGTTCACTGCCTTGACAACAATATCATCTGTTTTAAAACAACAATAAAAGCATAAAGTCACTCTTAAAGCCACCTCTGTCAACATGTAATTTATTGGCAGTCATTTTCAGAGAACTATTACAAACAGCTAATAGAGAGGAAAATAATCCCAAGCACAAAGTGCTGGGAAAAATACACCCTAATACATTAAATTAATGCTTTGATAGTCATAAACATCGATCATTATGTTATGTTTCATTTACAGTAGAATAAAAGATATTGCCATGAAGGCATTTTTTCATAGAAGTACAGAATATTCATTATTAGATTTGAAAACACAAAAAGGAAAAACCATCGTACGTGGAATGCAACATGCACAACATTTAACCTCGGGGTTTAACGTGAAAAGGAATTACTTGCAGAAATTGCTGTCATTTAACAGCCACGATTAAGACAGTCCTCCCAGATAGTGCCACTTAATGTTAACTTTCATCAAGGCTCAGAAGAAATGCCATGGTGATGTCAGTGAGGGAGCCACTCTCGAACTGGACTGACACGACGTTACATTCCAACTTAACTACTCCGTCTGCTCTATGTTCTGTGAGATATTTGTGTATACTTTTTTGTTAAAAACAAAACCCGTACCTCAAAATAACGTGACACAGTTTGCTCATCTTTGGACTTCCTTCAGGTAGCATTAAGTTTTCTTATGATTAAAAAAATGTAATTTTCTATCCAAACTAGCATTCATCCTTCCAGACACAACTTCCTCATCCAATACAAGTTATTTCTTTTTAAATCCCATGTGAATTACATTATCCTGTCTTAACATATGGTAAGAACAAATGGGATATGTTCTTATACTAGTAGAGAGACTGAAGTCTAACCCTGTCTAGTAGAAGATTGCACCTCTACTGGCAATATGCTTACAGAATTTAGAATTTCAGATTAGATACCACTGTTATTTCTGCCAAGGACCATACTTCGCAAAAAAGGCAGATGGCACATTCAAGCAACAGGATTCAAAAGGTATTCAGCTCCCTTTACAAGGGAAGAAACAAAAGACGGGGGACAACAGCTTATTTATTACTTGAATATCTGACAGGGGTAACAGGTAAAGAATAACCTTGTGCTAAGTTAAAGGAAAACCTCGACTAATGGAAATCTTTTACTAATGTTCAATTGTTCCATTATTTCTGTATAACGTAATATTAAAGAGACTGTTAAGAGATGCAATCTCACAACCCCACTAGGAAGCAAGCAGAAAAAGGGGCACGTTACATGCAGAGAACTCTAGGGATAAGTTTACTCCATCCGTCAGGCAGTATCCCCAGTTGCTAGCTACCCATTTAGCAGCATGAGAAACATGTACACAGATTATGAACCCCAAAAGTCGCATGACCAAAGGTCAAAATGCTATTTAAAGCACAACCGACATCTGTTTATACCCTTTTTTTCCACATCTCATTTTCTTTAAAACACTCACATCAAGGGAATATGAAAAATTACCCTATTGCGGAGGAGTACAAGTTAATTATTTGGACAAAATACATAGGAATGACTTAAAGCCATACATTGCTTCCCTCCAAGAAAAGGGGGGAGGGGGAAATGTTAAAAGAGTCTTGGATATTCTCTGCAATTTTCTTGCTCTGTTTCACTGCTTCCATGTAGCCTAAGCTCCCTTGGCCCTAGGCAAAGGGAACAAACCCAGGGGAAAAGAGGTATGGCAAATCCATCAATTCGTGGTAACTCAGCCAACATGCTTAGAATAAGCCAAACACAACTCCTTCTGCATTTATGACAAACTTTAATGCAAGAGTGCAAGAATCCTTAATGCAAAACTCTGAAGCAGAAGAGAACTGTCAATGCTATTCTTCCCAAAATTGTAAATATAAAAGCTATAAACATCTTCAGTATTAAAAGCAAATAGTGAATGCTCTTTAGGAACCTAAATGCACCTTACGGTGCGGACAAACAAAAAATATTGCAGATTTTTTGAAATATTGAGTTCAAGGGCATGAAACAGATAACAAGCATGAAAAACATAGATAGTCAGAAAGATTAAGGAAAAAGCTATCTAGGAGGTATGGAGAGGAATGGAGAAGACATTAATGAAGACAGACAGGAGATGGAGGGAGCCAGAAACAACAGCCGAAATGGAAATCAGAAGACACAGTTGTAATTATAGTTTTGATCCACCTACTATGTACGATAGAAACACTTAATTTCCTCAGTTTGCCAAGGAAATCTATGTACAGCATATTGGAGACCCACAAAAAGTAAGCACTCAGGTAATAATGATTTTTGCTAAGATGTCTGTACACACTCCACAGTATGCCCTTACAGGCTCAAAGGACTCTTTTGCCTATTGATTTAAAAAAATAAAATAAAGATGATTTTATCAATATTCATTAGCCTCTTGTTTTGAATGTATCTAAACGTATTTGGATTTCAACACCTAGTCAGATGCATAATTAGCCAAATGGCTTCTTCACTTGAACTGAATGTTAATTTCCAGATTTCCAAAGGGATATGCAAACTGCTTTGAAGAATTGGTGGGATGACTGTCAGTTGAGTGGTTATTTCTTTTTCACAATATTTAGAAAAACCAATTCCTGAATCAGATCCAACCTTGCTCCTTCTAGAAAACACAAGCTCAATTTTTGTGAAATTCTCTTTGTCTGGCAAAACTACACATCGGATATCATTCAAACTGTACAACTGAAGGCTGTCAAATTGTGATCGCTGGCAAGAAGCATCAAAAAAATTAGGTGTAGGACAGAAGACAGTATTTTCTCTCAAAAGACCTATATGAGTAGTTGTAAGAACCAGAGATCTATACACAGTCTTCTTCGCAGAGTCTGTTTTCACTGTGGTATATAGCAGGACACAAATGTCACCTAATGAAGGTTTAATACTTTCCATATTTTCGTGGAGTAAGTAAACCAGATCAGCTAATACGGTTTTGAATTTACAGGACAATCGTACTCCAGTTGAAAAAACTAAGTCATTTACTTCTGATGTCCAGTCAAGTGAAATCTGCATCAAATCATCTTTCAAGAGTGGGTGATTTAAATACACAGCATCATCCATTGTAGAAATCAAAACGCCCATTATGTCATGGCAAATTCTTTGAGTGAAGTGTTTGTTATAGGTAAATATTGTGAGTAAACCATCTTCAGCAGAACACAGAAGACTAATACTCTGTCCAGCAAAGCCAACTTGAATCTCCTTTATTGTAATGATGGGAACCTCATGAAACATTGCCAAGGAACTCCAGCAGATGTCTTGTTTGTCTGACGAAGCAACGACATACAGAATGGAGCTGAACAACAGCAAGCAGGCAGGTTCTGGATCAGGTTTTTTGCAATTGCCAACAGCAAGCCAATATATACCTTTCAACTCCTCCATTCTAATACAAATTTGAGGTAAAGCACAGGTCAAAAATTCCAGCATTTCTTCCAGAGAACAGACCTGAAGCTTCAAAAAGACATCAGGAAAATGCACAAATTTCTGTCTTAACACAAGACTGTTTTCCAGCTCTTCATTTTTACAACAGCATGCAAATCCCTCAGCTTTGTCTTCCTTTCTCGCATAGACATCTGAGATTTCCGTGCTTACACACATCGTGATAGCCTCTTGCACAGGGTATTCAGGCTGAACGACATTTTCAGTATGAGCTTTGGCATAATCAGTAGAGTGGGACATGTCTTGATTCTTATCTGACTTGAAGAATACATTTACTTGCAAGTTTCTCATAAACGGCAGATTTTTTATTAACGATACCGCTTGTGCGCATCTCTTGCTTGTGTCACACAAATTTCCCAACTCCTTAATTTGTTCAGAAACCACTGTACTGTTGAGCAGCTGACTACTGGTATCTTTGTAAAGGCCGGAAAGCTTACTGAAAAGATATCCCAAGCCATAAGTGTGTTCTGGTCTCACATCAAAACAAGAAGCTATTGACTTAAAAGAAATAAAATCAAAGACTTTTTGTGTGGGAAGCTGAGAATTACTTGACTGGTCTTCGATTGTTGGGTGCACTGCCTTACATGAGCTGTTTTCCTTACAAGTTATCTTTTCAGAATGCGTATTAGACTGAGAAAAGAGAAGGCATGATATGCTGTTAAAGCCAGCCTGCTCATTAGCACCCATTAAGGATCCTACAGGAGACAGCTGTTTCAAGCAGGAACAATCAGATTGAGTTCTTGAGCTGTCACAATCCTGAGAAGTCATTATTTTATCATCAAAATGATTGAAATTTTCAACCTTGCAGAGCGAATAAGCCACGTTATTTAAGTCATGACTTTGTAAAGAAGTAGATAAAACATTCTGGTAAGGAACATGCTTACTCTTTAAAGTATTAATATTTTCAGAGTGAATTAAACTACTTTCAATGTCACAACAACAAGCAAAGTTCTCCTGTTCTGAATTACTCCTTCCATTCTCAGATGCCTTCTCTGATGTAAAAGGGGAGGAGATTCTTCCAGAACTGGAAAATAAATCGCACATCTCTGTATATTCCTTCTGTATTTTATGATCTCTTACTCCTGTGTTTTCTCCGCACAACTCAGAAGCACAATGGCCATCTTTAGAGATAAATGGAAAGTCATAACATGGCTGCCACTGTTGACTTTTCTGTTAAAAATTTCAAAAGAAGAAAATAGAAATATCTTTACAAAACCTTCCGATTTTAACATTTTTTAAATTGTGGATTAATTTTGATTAGGTTTGTACAATCATTCAAAATTGGTACAATCATTGTACAATCTGTCAAAATTAGCCAGAGAAAATCCAACAGAGCGATTGAGGTCTGATTCAGGAATGGTTGATCTTTTCAGCCCACCACTGCTTTTCCTTTGTACAGTATCCATTTCACTTGGTTTATATCTGCTTTAGTCGAAAACCACAGGAAAGTCAAAGGGCAACGCAGGAATTTATAAGCCCTTTATTATTTTTCTACATATGCACAAAAAAGTAATCCTGTATTATCCAAGATAGCGTAAAAAGTCCAACACAGTTTAAAAATAGCAGTGTAAAAGTAAAAATAAGTCCAAATTAGAGCTGTTGCAGCCCTCCTACTATCAAAGTTTAAATCCATAAAGGTGTTTAGGATTTACTCACAAAGACAAGTAATTTACCATGTTTCAAGCAAAAGTTAGGCAAGCAAGTGCAGTGGGAGGGGTCTAAGCCTCAGTTTAAAAATACATGTATGAATCCTTCATGACATAGGAAAACTTGCCTGATGCTACTGGCTAAACACTCTTACAGTAGTGAGTTCATTGTGAGTCAAAAATGTGAAGTGGTATCCTGAATTCAGACAATCTGTCCTCATGAAATGCTTTTATTCTTTAAAAATCAGGAAAGGGATACTGTTCCAAATTAAGAATCTTGACAAAAGAAGGAAGAAACATCCACAATAACACTACACCTTTGAAATAAGGAAAAAACTATGCCCAATCTGAAAAAAATCACTTTCATTCCAGTTGGCAAAATACATTGCTGTCTCTATTAGCCATTAATCTTGCTGTGAATTCAAAATTCTAATTATGCAGCTAAACATTAAGAAATTTAATTACAGGGCATGCCATAATTTAAGACAACCATTTCATTCTGACAAATTATGACCTACCTCATACTTCAGCTTGCGTTGAACAGTGCCATTATTAAGCCTCTCATTATCCTAAGAACAAAAAAAGGTACAGGTGAGTATTGAAAAGAATGTCTTTCTTCTACAAGTTCATTTAAAACTATTTATAGAAAGAGACATTCTTTTTAATAGCCAAAACCAACTACTTTCTTATTGATATTTAGTAAACTCCTGCCTTAGAAGTCAACTGACCCAGTCTTTGGATGAATTACATCACCAGTTTTTAAATGAGCATTTGTTTGAGAGTATAAAAAATTATCGTTCTTCTGGATGGAATTTTATCAATGTATTTTACAGAAATAAAATGAGAATTTTTATTTTATGTGCAAGCTTTCTATTGCCATTTACACACTCTTCCCTGCAAAAAAATAGAACATAAAACAGCCACTGGGAAAAAAAGACATAAAAAATCTAAAACTCATATCCCTGATTAATTGGTAAATTAATATTAAGTAAACATAGGAAAACATGAAAATTATTGAACAACAAAACTAAATCATGGTTACATATGGTGCATTGAAGGTCAGGATTTCCTAGCTGTCTCTGCTCACCTTTAAACTTTCTGTAGACCAGGACAGGCTAACATCATTATCCTCAGCTTTATGATGAATATTCTGGAGCCTTCTCTGCACTTCTTGTTCAATAAAGGCATTTATCCTTCAAGATATAGAAAAGTTAAAAAAGTATACTCTTAGATAAAAATCAAGACAGGCTAAAGGACTCTTTGAAACATTAGGAACCCTAAATACTGCACAACTCTTAACTGGCCGGCTTAATGTTAGACCGGTTTTATCCCTCCTTAAGGAACATGGACTTTTAAGCAAGTGTTCATTTAACAGGCAAAGGTTAACAATTTGTTATCACAATTAGACAATTTAATGGACCACAGGTTAAGCCACTGCTATGCATATAGCTCTACATAGAAGCGGCACTGAGGATAAGAGAGATGAAGACGAAATAGAAGGCTGGAGTTGCACCTTTAGTTACTTAATGGTTTGCTTTTATCACTTTTGCGATATTGGCAACTAGGGCTAGCAAAGGTTTGGTATTCAAACAGGAGGAATGTTCCAAGAGTTGATACTAATAACTGCATCTATAAGTGTTAAAAGAACAAAGCGGAAATAGGTTTTAAATGATACCAGGCAGCTGCCTTTTTAAAAATTTGTTGCTTTAAGTCTATATAAAGCAATACTATAGAGACAAGTAACTGTTAACAAAAAAATAGTTTAAATACATTTAAGCCTACGGTTTCACAAACCTCTATTCTATAACAAATTGCACAGGAGTAACAGATTAGCCTGTTGGTTAAAGTAAAATACAGCAAATTAATTTGATTTCCAGATGAGTCTTTAAGTACAATTACAGTATTAAATTACAACCCAATCCTGGCAGAACAATCTTTCAAAATACTTCTTTTCTAAAGCTATTGTTTGCGTTCCCATGAAAATATTGCAGAAATACAGGTTACCTACCTATCATCAACTAGCGGAGCAGCAGGTGGCTGTGGCTTTGTTGGACTGGCAGGGGAAGTAGTATGGGAGAGCCTCTCTTCTAATGTTCCATGATTTCCTTTCTGACCACCATCACCCTCGTATATTTTTTGCTTCAGCTGCTGAATTTCCTGGTCCAGGCTACAAAGAGATCTTAGAATGTAATTCTCTTTGTCTGTCTTACAGCACCATTGATTCCCATGGTTCTTATGGCAAGTAGAGTACTTACACTGGCATATACATATGTAAGATCGTAAGTATTAAAATTTATGAAGATACAAACCCCCTAATTGTTCTTTAGGCATATTTAGGCAGGAAAGTAGAGACAACTCAAAAACACATTAAAACAGCAGTATTAAGTTAAACAACTTCAGTAACTTCCAATGCAAAAGGTATCTAACCCAGCAGATTAAAAATTAATTCATAAGACCTAACCTATCTATTAGGATCACTTGAATAAACTTTCCTCATTACAGAACTCAATGACCTCAGTTATTAACTTTCTGTGTCAAGTAAGCGAATAACTGGGGACGGGTGAGGGGGTAGGGTGGGACCGGCACACAGGGACAGACTCAAAATACAGCACTAATAAAAATATTTTTTTTAAAAGACAGACAACCTAGAACAATGACATGGCAAAAGATACCTGCAAGAAAATCTTTAAATTTTGTACTCTACACATAAATCTTATTTTCCAGTTATTCCTTCTGTCTGTATATATATTTGAAAATTTACTTATGAAATAAAAAGGCCAGTATTTTATATAAACCTAACAAATCATATTTTGAAATGGAAACCTGCTCACTTTAACAAGTAAATTTCATACCAGTCAGATTTATGCACAGAATTGAATATGTAAAGTCTGATAATGTATTTTTGACTGAAAATGCTTGAGGCGTCTAATATAAAATAAGAAGCACTTCTTGAGATATTTATCACTTAGACAAATTAAACTATATTACAACAAAGTAGTCTGCAGAAAACACTTTTCACTTGTAATGTAGCCGAGATTAGATTAGTAACACAGTAATAACCTTCCCCATTTCCATTACAACTTTTGTCTCTAAAGGTAATTGTTTTTCTATGGGCTACTTGAACATTAAAGACTAAAAGAAGTTCATGCAAAAGAAGGGGAAACCATGCAAAGTTGGGATTCTATCACTTATCCTATGATTGCATATATCTAAATTGAAGTACAAGGCTACAACTACTCTATTCCACCCTGGAGGTCAAAACTCAAAATTAAAGAGACGACTAACACTGAGGCTTAGGCTGCAGTAAAGCAGGCTGAATTGTTACTTGATTTTTAGAATACTTTTTGCAGCACTGCCAGAAGCCATCTGTTTCTTCTGATTAGCAGCAAAAGAACCTTGCATCCTGAGGGAAAGTGGATGGGAGACGGCTGATGGATATAGGAGAGTGTTTGCATCTATAGAAAATCAATTTAACCACAAAAATCAGAATTACATTAAAGGAACAAAGCTTATCGCTTCATTTGTAAACATCCTACTATCAAACGATATCACTTTCTATAAGCTATAAACTTATCCAGCCGTGTGATGCCTCCACCAGCAAGTACACTAAACTGCACCTTGCTACTTGTGAGCAATACATCCCGTTGTCTCAAAGATTCATTCTATTGCCAGAAATCTCTGCCAGTAAAGACAAAATGTGTATGCATTATTCCAGTTTAAGTTAACTTCAAATTATTGTTTTGGGGGTCATCCCTGTAGGTGAAAGCATTTCAGCTAACATATTATTCAAACTGGAAAAAACATTTTATCCAGTTATAGTGGACTGGATAGATCCAGTCATATGCTGGATCAAATGCTCCAATCATACAGCATTTTAAATTAATATTGCATTTAAACATTTTCAGAGAGTTAACACTGATCTGAACCAGAGCACATCATCACATAATGGTACCTAGATAAACAATAAGTAACATATACAATTTGTATGCTTACCATAGCGCCCAAGACATTGTATACTGTGAAGTGTAAACACAAGCACAAGAGTGATAGGTAGCCTGAAACATTTAACGTACTATCAGGTATCTGAAGATTTTCTTCTGCCTCAAGATGCATAAAAACATTCTGAATTGAATTATTCAGGCCCCTGGGCAATTCACTGAAAGACTTCAAAGTTTTATTTAGTTTGTGCAAGAGGACTTTAAAGTAAACAAAAAAAAGGGGGGGGGAAGACCTTTTCACTTCTTTGGTATCTATTCCAAACCTCAGTCTTCTAGCTGACAACATTTTTTTCCCACTTATCACACAATGCAGCAATCTCTTGAGGGCTAAGCAAGCTGTCTATTTTTGTGGAACCTCCAGTTGTTTATAGATTACTTTAGTCAAGTGAGATGCTTAGTGTAGAAAATGAGATCTTATGTTCAGAACAATTATGAAAAATAATGGCAATATCCACAACAAAATGATAAATCAGTATTGAAAATGCTTAACCAAATGTTCAAAAAGTGACCTCTACGCAGGGTGTAGACAAGAACTATTATCTTCTGATAACGGCTTAGAAGGAAAAGAATACAGAAGAGCTCTTCAGTTTGGCTATAGGCAAGTTTCTTTTTTTAGGTGTTTTTTCTAATCAAGCATCTGTTCAAAGGGTTTATGAAAGAAAAATCAGATAGTTAGTGCAATATTAAAAACCAAATGACAAATGCTACCTCAAGAAAAAACACATCATTGTTTCACCAGTGACAACAAGTTTGAAAGCCTGAGTACTACCAAATCAGACAACAGATTTAAAAATGGCAATTCTGTCCGTTTTCCATTTTTCATGGATTAAATGCATGAATCCCAGTGGATTTTTGCTCAGGCCAAAAACAAAACAAAAGAATTCTTCCTCCACAAAGGAAGATCCTTCCTTACCTGAATCACTTTTCTCTGAGCCTCTCATACTTAGCCTAAATGCTAGGCTACAGTACCAGGTATCATGTTTATAACTAACGACATTGCTTCTGTACCTAAAAGAGTTTGTCATCACATAGGGCTGTATTAAAGCCTCTGTGTATTTCCAAATAAGCTTAAAAAACAGCACCAAATTTTTTACAGACATGTAGCTAGTCTATTTTATTTAGTCCTGAAACCAATAACAAAAAATTAAACATTACACCTGTTTACTTTGAACACCAGAAGTGTTCAATACATCATCAGTTCAGACACATACTTCGCACTGTCTACTATAACTACCAGTCTCCAGAACTTGAACAAACATCTAGCTTTTTACTGATAAAGAAACAGATGTTACACATAAATATTTTAAGTGAAAAAAATTATTAGATGGTACATGTTTTTGTAAGGGCAGAACATAAGGTTGGCTAAGCTTTTTAAATAGGTAAAACAGTTTAAGTATTGTGATGGCTAATGCAAATACTATATTGCTGAGGATGGGGTAAGTATCCAACTACAACAGAAATTAATAAGTGACTAAGGATCCTTTAATAAGCAATACAGAGTCTCATTTCTGGGTAAACTACTTGAAACTCATCAAGAAACTCAAACGCTGGGACACAGAACAAGCTCTCTCAACTTGTAAGGTATAAAATGATTCACCTTTAGTGAACAGATTCTGGTAAATGGAAGCTACCACAACACTTACCGTTCTCGGTCTTGTTCAAGGGCTTTTTGCTCAGCTTCCAGACTAGCCTGTAGACCTGCCTGTTCGCTGCAGCTGTTGTTCAAGGTGGCAAGCTTCTGCTTCTGCTCTTCAATTTCAAAGTCTATCGTCGAACGACGTTGCAGAGCAGAGTGCCTCCTTTCTAACTTCGCAACAGCTTGCTCCAGTGCCTCTCTCTGCTGTTTTTCCCTTGATTCAAGGATTTCTTTTTCCTTTTTCCTAACTTTTTCTTCTTGACGAGCTACATTGGCTGTGAATTCAAATGTTTCTCGAAGCTGCTGCAGCTGATTTGTGCTAGCTCTATACTGGGCAAGCTGCTCTTCTTTTTCTTCAATTTCTTTCTCTATTTGATAGAGAGTATTATCTAACCCCAACAAGCCCCTATCAAGGAGTTCAGAAGCTCGCTGTTTTTCTTCCAGCAGAGCTGGCAAATGATTATTCCTCAGGTACTCAAGTTGGCGTACTTTAGATTGGAGCCTGTACTCCACTGGCTTTATCTTGTCAACTTCTTCAGCCTTGAGTACGGCATCCACAAAGTTTTCATCATTTCTCTTGAGATTTAAGTATTCTTCATGTGCAAATTTTAAGTGTTCCAGAGTTCCTTTCTCATCTGCTATTTCCTTTTCTAGGTGATCCATTTGTTCAACTAGATCTTTTTCCAAAATAGTCAACTGTTCCAGCTGTTTCCTTTTAAACTCTATGAAATCATGCTGTGCTTTTTCTAACTCTTCATGATTTTCATCACCTTCAGATCGGGCTTCCTTAACTTTCAAAAGAGTTTCTCTAATATCTTCAAGATCTCTTTTCTCTTCCTCAACTCTTTGTACATCTCCTCTCTTCAGGAGCTCTATCATGACCTGCTTCTCTCGAAGCTGTTCTTCTAGATGAGCTACCAGCATCACCTGCTCCCTTTCTTGTTCCTCAAGTCTCTTTTTTTCTGATTCCAGCTTAATATACTGTTCATCTTTTTCCTTTTTAAGTTTTTCTAGTTCACGGAAAATCTGCATTTTCTCTGCTTTTTCATTATGATTAAGTTCTTGTAGTCGCTGCAACTCCTCTTTGACCCGGGCAAAAATTTCTTCTTGCTGCTTTTTCTTTTGAAGCTCTATCTCCTGTTGTTCCCGTAATCTCTCTTCTTCAAATTTTTCCTTTTCAGCCAGCAAATCCTTTAACCTGCTCTCAATGTGAACACTTCTCCGTTTCAGACTCTCTTCCTGTTTTCGAATTTGCAGTTGTACTATTTCTGTCTCTTTGCGCTGTGACTCTACTTCTTGCTGCATTCTTACAAGTTCTGCTTTGTCAGATCTTTGTTTTTCTTCCATCTCTTCTATTTGTTTCCTACAGTAAAACATTTACATGCAATATTTCAAACTTTTCTTTTTTTCCAAAAGACAACATATCCCTTAGAAGTTAAAAAGGTTTGCACAAGGATTTCGCAGTGTGTATAACTGTTTCTTTTTCAGTAGTTTTGTTTTGCCACAAGTTAAGATCTTGCACTGCGTCACTTCCAAGCAATGTATGAGACAAATGGTGAAGAGATTCATATAGTCTATTTCAACATAAAAAGTTGTGGCTATATGAAGTTATAGGAAGACATGTTATATAGCACTTACATTAGCAGAAAATTAGACTGTATTAGTTTCGTCAAATCCCATAGAAATATTGATAGAACACATCTATACACACAGTGAAGAGTAAATATATATTTTTTTATATATACATACACTCTCATATACACGAACTTGTATAAAAGGACTTGATTAGCAATTTGCCTCACCAAATTTAAGCCAACAGATTAATTAAAACAATGTCTTCTCTTTAGGTGAGCCAAACTGAATTATTAAGAAACAGGATTATAAGATTAGGAACAGATGTATTTGAGAGAGAAATTACTTTAAGACAAATTATTCTGCAATCTCTCTTTTTAAGGTTCCGTGCATTCCACATGAGGACAGATGCGGACTTGAAGGTCACCATTACCCCCATAATACAATCGCCTGAATACATGTAGAGACAACCTGCAAGTCAGTCAGTTATTTTGCGAGATGTTAAAATCAAACAAATTCAAGCACAAGCAAAACAACTTCAGCATCATCTGAATTCAAATCCTATCAACGTAACAAAGTGGATAAATATCAGTGACTCTGCTGCATCATTTTCTGAATAACATCTTCTAATGCTTCAGAGTTTCAGGAGTTTTCTGAGTTTACTTAACTTAGCCCAACTGTATGAACAGCTCTTTCAAAATGGAACAAGCAGGCTAAAGCTGAGATGGCAGAAAGTGTCTTTCAGGTTATGAATCTAATCAATGCCATCATCTGCAACCAGGTAAGAGCTATTACTTCTAAAATCTTAGCAGGTATGATGAGCCAGAACAGTCAGCTCAGTTTGCCAGCTGACAACAATATATCCTTCTATACTTCAAACTGATTTCAAAATCATGTTCTGAGAAGTACAACTGGTATGCCCATACCAGCACTGCAGTTTTATTTAAGAAAAGCAGAATTTCTAACATGAGTTTTTCCAATCAAGATTCAATCCAAAGGCAACTAAACCATTAAAAAAAAACTCAATAAAGAATGTAATTTGCCATCTTTTAAAATAATGCCATGAAAATTAAGAGTGAGAGTAACATATTACATTTGTATAATTTGCCATCTTCATACCTTTGTGTCTCGTATTTTCTTTGATAAAGATCACAGTTAGCTACACTTCAGCTTGTCTATCTATAACTCATCAGTAAGAATGAACAGTTCAAGAAAATAACCCAAATCTTCATAGAAGACAAAATAAACTTATTTATATCAGGATCCTCTGCTTGCTGAGTGACACCGTGATTCCAAATTAATCGTTTAAATGAGTCACAATTTACAATATGTAAACTACAACATACAAACACACATATAAGCACCACAGAGAATAATGTTACCTTTTACTTTCTAATTTTTCAAGCTCCTCTCGTTGTTGTCTCTCAAATTCTAGCCTGATTAAAAAAAAACACAACAGTAAAAAGTTTATTATTTCCTGAATATCACAAAAAGTAGGAAGATACAATGCAATTCAGTGTCTGTTTGGAAGATTATAATAATGGTAAAAGTAAAGTTTTACAAAACTATTTTCTACAATAACAGAAAATATTTCCTTCATTAGGGTTACAAATTAGATATCATGCTGTCTGACACGAGTACAAACAGAAAAGTAAATGAATTTCTGGAGGGGAAAAAAACCTATTTAAAAAGTAAAGTTAAACAAGACAGATAAGTGATTAGCATAGCCTCTGCAAGTTAACTACATGCAGACATGGCAATCAATACATAGAAATTGAATTTCTCTACCTTAGACAGATCGGTCCTTTTACAGGGAAAAGACTGCCATGGGAGGCAGGGGGAAACAGAGCGATCAATTAAGAAAGGAATTGATAGAAAAAAAAACATATTAGCGGTACGGAATATTTTAAAGTCAACAACAGTTTGTTTTATTAGAGGTTAGATTCATAGAACATTCATCACATTACTATTCAGAAGGAAAATTTAAATAATTGTTCTTTCTAAGCACATTTTTCAAATGCCAGTGCTACTTAATCAATGCTCATCATCTTATGGTTTATTAAATTGGCCTTTTATCAGAAAGGAAACAGATAGGAAACTACGCTACAGTATGCTCTTAGTTCTCCTTTTTCCTCCCAGGGGAAAAAAAAAAAAAAAAAAACCACAAAACCAAAAAACAACCACAAAAACAAACACACCAAAAAAACACCTACAAAAAACCCATCCCACAAACATTACTATGATGTAACCAGTGGGGTTGAAAAACTTCAAATTCCTGGAAACATTCAAGTATAGAACACAATTCAAACTCATTCATCTAACATATTTTGACATCTTAATGGATTCAGTTTGATAAGGTTCTGAGTAGTTAAGGGAAAGTATTTTATGTCATTTTTAGTATCAGCTCTTATTACAGTTGTACAGAACTTAAGTTTTGCAAAGGAAATCAAAGTAAGTTTTTTAAGGAAGTTTTCCAAAATAAAGTTTTTCTAGGATTTTTTTAAATCATAAAGAACCTATATGTGAACTGAAATAGTCAACCAAATACACAAATATACAGTTATTTCAGGCCTTCTACAGCTTAATGAGTTTGCAGGTTAGTGAGATAGTTCATCAACACTGAAAAAATGCAAGACTGCACAAGTTAACTTCCAAGTATGTGAGGAACTACAGTTTAAGATGTCATGAACAAAATTACATAGACAGTTGTTTAATATAAGGTACATTGAGTATTTCTTTCTAAAATCATACAAACGCCTATGACAAAAAGGAATTGCCCTTGGAAACATGCAAAAAATACTCCAATAACCTAACATTTATAAAGTAGTTTAAATGAACTTTGATTCCTACCCGCTCAAGAAGCATCTTTCCAACCACTGCAATACTGGAGAAAGACTAGTTTAACAAATTCCATTTTTCCCTACTTCTCACAAATTCGTTTTTAAAAAATACCTTTTACGATGTCTAGGAGATTAGCAAATGTAGATTTTTATATGCACAACTCCAGACATCCAGAGCCTTCCTGGAAGTGTCTCACCAAGAGCCCCTTTACATTTGCATTAAGACTATGTCTAGAGATAGGCACCACTGGACACTATCTCCACATTACAGCACAAGGAGAGGTGACAAGTCCTCAGTATTTTTAATTCTATCATAATTTTTGTAGCAGCAATGCAAAATGCATGAAGTTATGCAAAGAGAACAAAAAGCAATCCTAGGGGACTTCAGAAAGCAAAAGCTTAATTTAATGATTACCATGTACTGTACTTTAAGCTATACCTCAAAAGCCCTTGCTTTGGCTATGGTCTACCTCCGGAATTTGTAGCTGTTAGTTATCACTTCTTACCTAGGGTTTGGCTGACAGATGCCACTATATTCATCATTACTTCAGCCCAAAGTAATAGAGAACCTGGGGAATACAGCTCTGGCCCATGGAAATGCAGATGTCCATTGGGTGCTGTCAGATGTAGACCATCTTTGCTTAGACAGCTGGCAAAGATGATCTACAAGTATTCCCATGCTTGGTTAAGCCATAACGAAGTAAAATGTTTCAGATCAGCTAACATAATGCGCAAAACAGAGAGCAAAAATCTTTTGATATTTTGACTGTCCTAAAAGACACATAATTTGGCAAACATTTTAAATATGCATCAAAATGGTAACTAGCTTTTTATTGAGATTCAATACAAGGAAAATAAGCCATCATAGCTATCAGTCTAATATAAAAACAGGTCAGTGTGAAAACTCGCATGATTTGCTCTTTGAGTATGTGTCTCTAATGCCTTCAACAGTGGGGTCAGGACAATCAGTTTTACCTTACACTGAAATAAAGCCTGTGGTGCTCAAAAGGTTGTTCAGGAAAGAAAAATGAGCTATGCAGAATTGGTTCGTTCTTCAGTGAATGAACTCAAATATGGATCATCATCAATTCCCCAATCAACAGCTTCCAAACACTACCTATAACTGTTAAAAATGTACGTTTATGTAATTTAGACAAGTAAAGAATACTCCTATATGAACAGACAGTCTAACACAACCTGGTGTTTTGCTGCTACGTAGATTCGGTGGCACCTAAGAAGGTCTGAGCTCCACTCAAAGGCTCTCCTACCACAGGGTTATTCACAGCGCCTCTATCCTCTATCAAAGGCGCTCATGCTGGAGCCTTTACTTCTGCAGGTATAATAATTATGCCTGTCTTCTTTCACTAGCTGCCTATTTTCTCAATATATTTAGGACTTCACCACTTCTGGGACCATTACACCTCAGCAGTATTTGCTTCAAACCGGTTACGACTTCAAAGTTATTTCAGGGCTGAAGAGAATCTGGGGAGGCAGGACAGGCTGTCATGGATTGCCAAAACCTTGTTTCTTTAAGAAGCTAGTAAAAAAAAAAAAAACATCTCAGCCATCACCAGCTATAACAAATCACTGCCAGTTTTACAAAGTACAGGTACAAGATTGATGTTTTTAGGTTTAGTCTATCCATAATAAAAGCATTTTTCACATAACCTTTACTCTCTTTATTAATGTAAGCACCACTGTACATAAAAAAAAATTATTAGCTTTAAATTAAAAAGAAAGAAAAAATATACAGATATTAAAGACTAGAATCCACTCTTTCTTCTTTTGTAGCTCTACCACAAAGGAACTTAATCTGATCAGTGTTGAATTAAACAGTCACCATTTTCCTGGAAAACACGGCATATCTAGTGATAAGAGCAGTGTAGATAAGCTGCAGAGAAAGGAAGTCAGTTCTACTAGCACCAGTACTACAATAGCTTAATTTACACAGCACAAAAGTACGATCTGTTACTACATCTGTTAGGAAAGACTGAGTACTGGCAGGACTACAAAGATGTTACAATGCTATTCAGTAGCCCAATTTATGAGATTAATTTTTTAAAAAAGAAAACAAACCCCCTCATGCTAAATCCATGACAAGACCAAGGTTTTTCATGAGTGGTTTTAGAATTACAGTATAATGTAGCTTACAGAAGGTCCACAAATGAAATCTTCAACATAAATCTATGTGCAAAATTCTATTTTATCCAAAGCTTATTATCTGAAGCAGTGTTGCATGACATCAGATTAAAGACAAAGGCTGGGAACAAGCAAGTCAAAGAATTTTGCATGTTAAGCCTAAATTTTATGCAACTGTCTCCACATATGGGAAATCAGCAGCCAAAATGCAACACACACACACACACACACACACACCAAAAGCCACTCACAAAGACCACCCATCTGAAAACGCAATTAAAGATAACCTGATTTTCACACGGGAAAGATACTGATATAGTTGGCAAGATCTGTCATTTTTCTGCTTTCACAACTGCAGGTAATACCCCACAGGCTCTTCTGCCATTGATTAATAAAGATGCTAAATCTTACAAGCTGTTTATTGCAACCTACAGAAATCACAAATTTACCTACCAGTCTTTAGGTTATCAATAGTCAAACTGCAAGAACAGGTGGTGTTGAACATGCTGAGTTAACAACAGGCAGAATGCCAGTCAGCTACAGAAGTTGCACAAAAAGCCCCAGAGGGCCAGCTACTGAATGCAGACCTACACTGCTGGTGGGCAGTATACCGTTATGTTATGAGAAACGGATACCACAATCTATTGTAATAAAGGGTCATACCAAAGGACCACATCCTACATTGTTCCTGATGAAAAAAAAAAAAAAATCCAAACCAAATTTAGAGTGGGATATTCTTTTCCATCTGCACTTTTCCAGGAAACAAGATGCTCGCCCCCACCAGTGCCGTGGGTAGAGCTACCCTGCCTTTGATACCCACAGATCAGATTTATTGAATGTTTTACCCAGGCTGAACACAGTCACCACTCACAAGAATAACCACTGCAGCAGTGTACTTGCTAAGCAGCATTCCTAGCTGGAAGTACAGAGCTCAAGCATTCTACAGGCTGTCCAACTCTTTACGAATACGATGCCATTGGCTTTGAATTATTACTAAGGCCCAAAAGCTTGGGGTCTGCTTTATTCAAAACGTATTCTTCTCTTTAACTTGCATTTACCCCAGCCACCTTTAAAGTAACACTTTCTACAGAATTAACCTCTTTGGGACAAGCTCGCCACATGCTTAGAAAAACGCCATTGCTCTCAGAAAGGAGGAGCTGGAAAGAAAACAGTGTTAGCATCAACATAAGTAAATTTAAAATTGTCATGGAACCCCAGCCTAAGCTGAAACGCTGTTGTTGCCAAATTGCTGTCCATAAAGACGCATCAGTTATGGAAGATGCTTTCTTCCACTGACTTTTAAGACCGCAGCTCAGTTAAACTTCAGAGCCTACCTTCTCTTTGCAGCAGTCATAAAAGCAGTAAGAACAGTCATATTTGACAAGGGGGATTGTTTGGTTTTGGGTTTGTTGGTTTTTGTTTTGTTTTTTTGAATCACTGATCAGTTAGGACAACACCAACCTCTGCACTGCGTGGGCAACGTGTATTATTAGGTATGGCATCTATTTGTTTGAACATAGTTAAAGTATCTAAGATGGGGGTAGGAGTTTAAATTATGAATATGCAGCCATGCCGTTCCTCACTTATATACATAACAGTGACTATGGAACAACCTCAGATAGGTTTTATTGCTCACAAACAAGCAACAGCCACACAGACCAGCATTCCTCCTGTAATGTGAGCCTTAAGCATAATCCGTTTTTGTGTTTACAAATTAAGCAAGACAAAATATCCTGCAAGATAGTTCACAAAGATTAACTGAATGCATAGTAGTAGGAGAACACCAATAATTAACCCTCTGCTCATAGTTTCTAGTCTAATAAAAAACACAGGCATGAAAGTGTTCAGGAATATGAACAGTATTTCACCTAATCTATCCTCAATTTCAACAGCACTCTCCTAATCACATCCAAGAAAGCAAAATAAAAGTTACAAGAACTTTTAGATGGGAAAAATGATAATGTTTTTAAAAAATGCTGCATATATTGATAACTTAATTGTATTATTCATACTGTTTGATATCCAGGAAAGCAAGGTAAGATGTTTGAAGAACTGGTAAGTTAAAAAAGAAGCTATATGTCACAAAAAATATTAGGGGAAGAAGAAGAATTTGCTGTAATCTATTCCATCATAGAGACAATCAAGTAACACCTGACCTGAGACCTCTTTTCCTTTTTTTTTTTTTTCCCCTCCAAGGCCTCTTCAACTGGGCCTTGCCCATACCATTATATTTTCTGCAAACCTGAAACACTAAAAGTGAGGCAATGCTGAAACAATCTGTCTATTCTATGCTGACTGCAAAGTCAAGGTCAGTACTGTGCAGCATTATGAATAACATAACAATATCGTAACAGCGTAACATTATTAGTCGGGGAAAAGCCCACGGTAGCTGATCAATAACCAGAGGTAAGAAAGAACAGCCAGGAACCTCACCCAGCCCACAAAAAATAAAATACTAGCAACTCTGACTAGATGTTTTTAGATCAAAGTATCTGAAAAGCTAAAGAAATAGAAAAACATACATATACTTTTTTGACCTTCTCTTTCATCTCTGAAAAAAGACGTAATTTATGAGCAACTATCTCACTATCTTGACATCTCTGTAGGTAGCTCAGTAGCAAAAGAGTAACAGTCACATTTAAGCAGTGTTATTACACATATTCACTGTATTTAAGACATGGTTTATCTTTAAGTTATTATTACCTGTCCAATCTTCCCAAGTTCTAATGGATAAAGAGCAACCTCACAGAAAAACTCAGGGAATAAAGCTGCTCTATCCAAGCCTGCAATTCAATTTACGGCCAATTTTTCGAAAGCACATAGGTGGTTAAAGTGCCTCATCTCACACTCAATTCAAAACACAGGCACTAGCTATTGAAAAAAAATTAGAACAAAACACCATCAATTCTCTGTAAGTCATTTTAAGAACACTGGTAAAAACATTAAAAACAGCTTCTCAACAATAAGCAGTCTATGTCATTGTAACTGTATAATAAAAACTGTTTTCCACATCCTAACTTGGCCACCTACTAAGAGGTATATAGATGAGAACATAAGACATTAATTTGCCAGCCTTTTTAAGCTTGTATTGGTATTACATGAACTCAAAAAGCTTTAATTTTCAGTTTACAACTCATTTTTCTCAGGAAAAATAGTTAACTTGTAATTCTGAAGAAAGCATAAATGTAAAATTTGCTATGTTATTAATGTGCTGAACTGCCTTGGTTATAATGCATATGTTGTCTCCCAGATTCCAGGTGCTTACAGCTTCCTTGGTGTTAGATGTATGAGTGTGGCTGTTTGCTGGTGCAGTTACTCTTCTTGCATTTAAGTAGAAAAATCTCAGGTAAAAGCAAGTTTTAAACAGGTTAGAAATTTCTTCAGTGCCCCTTCATCCTGTTTCCTAGCATGAACTAGTTCAAATAACATTTCTAAAAAGTTCTGGCTTCATTCAGAAGCCCATTATTTAACAAGCATATACTATTAACCTGAGAACAAAATATTTTTTATTACTGACATTTGGAACACTCAAACCACTAAAATGAAGAACGGTTGCAACTTTAATAACCACATTTTAGAATATACTCACCCTGGATTATACAGCATAACTGCTGACAGGTTCTCACAAGATTTTGAAAGATCTGTCATAGACAAGCTGAAGGAAGAGAGCAGTCCACTCTAACAACAGACCAGAAAATAAATGTATTAGACAAACACTTAGGTGCTTACAAACTCTTATTTTGTTTCACTTGATGAAATATTAACTAATGGATGTAAAGCAAATTAAAAAAGTATTCTACAACAATCGAGGTATGTCTATATTAACAACAAAATTGTGAAAGGTTTAAATTTCCCCAGTCACTGATTTAATCCCACCTTTCTTTTTTCCCTTAGCTTAGCAGCTTCTTTGGGGTGGTTAAAGCGAAACATATTGGTTCTTCCAAGTAATATAACAGCACCTGATGAGAAAAACATACACGATTCACTGACAACATACTCTACCTGAAAATGCCAAGTAATTTTTCAGACAGGCAATATTTAAGCAAAGACTCCGTTAAGCAAGAACAAAAGGAAAATGCATTGGGACAATTCAAGTGTATAATGATGCATAGCCACAGCTACATTAATAGTTTATTCCTTCCTGTTACTACTTTAAAAAAAAACACCACACGTGTTCACACACACAAATGGCAATCACGTTCACGTAGTTCAGTTAAAGAATAAATATAGGTAGAGGAAGCAGTGGAAGCAGCTGCCCCAGTTTGATCTATGCACTCTTCAACAATGCTCCTTTGGAAGCCACCAGTAGGTACTGGATACAATGGGAACATCCATACATGCGACTAAGAATAAACTTGTCCATCCACTACTGACAGCAGTCACCTACACTGAAAGCTCCAAATCTCCATCATTTGTACTCACTTACCTTTTTCTTCTCTATGTGGAACAACACTGAAGTTTACCGTCATTGAAAATGGGATTATTAGACTTCTATACCAAATAGCTATTTTCTGAGGGAAGAACTTTGAATAATTCATAATGAGCAATGCACGCCTATTATTGTATTTAATCAGTTAAGGTACAGGTCACAAATAATGAGATTCTGGGCAATTCTTATCCTTTTTTAAAGACAATGGCACCAAGATTAACACCTTCCTACTAAGTAGTATATTGTCAATGATGTCTCGCTGCTGTAATAACATGGAAGTCTTGCAGGTTAACCACCACAGAATCAAGCATTTATCTGTCAGCCGGTATGAAGCATTTTTAAAAAGGACTCCATTGCACTTAGAGTATGAAAAAACTGCACTTGGACTGTTCACTACAAATTCTTGCCGTCTGAGTATGAAACGCTATCCTTAATAAGGAATGCTCCTCTTAAAAATAGCCTAATTAGGAATATCAACCCAAATAAGGTCATCCAGTCTTGGCAAATAAATGCAAAAAGCACTAGAGTCATGAAATCACTTCTTGCTGTCTACACAACACCTCAATTTTGGACCATATGAACAGTTCATCTCAGTCTAATGTTAAAAAGAATTACCTTTCATAAATCTGTACATAGGTTTGTATTGCAAAGTCATTTTGATACCACCTCTAATTTATATGATGACCTTTCCTTCAAGAAGTACGCTGGGCATACTTTCTATGTAAGCATATTAAAAGGGATCCCTGACAGTCATGACTGCTGTAGTGAACGGGGTAAAACTGTTTTTAGTCTACCACTGCTTCATATGCTCACGGTTGTCCCAAACATTTATCTGTTACTCCTGCTGACTGCCCGGAGAAAGATTTTGTGACAGTGAGGACTTTATGAAATTCCTTCAGTTACTTTCAGAGGAAGATAAAAATAACTAATTATATAATTATTGTAAATATTTTTGACCACTTTACTAGGTGGAAGCAACCTAAAATAATTAAAATTTCGGAATGAATACAGTTATAGATACATGTCCCTAACTTCATGAATTTAAAAGAAAACAGGAGAGGCTTAACAGCAAGCACATGACAGTCAAACCCAGATGACGGATCATATGAACAACTCCTACGTTTCTCTTAGTACTTCTCTGAAGCCTATGATCATTTCTGTATTATTCTGTTAACGAAACACTCTGCAATCTTAATTCCCACTTGAGAGAACTCAGATAATCACCAACACCAAAGCCTCCTCAGGAAAAAAAAGATGGACAGAACCATGCAGTCAACTGTTTCCTAAGCACCAGGTTCGATCATCCGCCATTGTACAATGCAGCTCTCCATCAGAATTCAAGTATGCAAAGTGCAGCGTAAATGTCGTCATGGAAACATAACTGGATTTGCTATGGGGTTTGCTTTCCATTTATTTACTGTAAGCAACAATTCTTATTCTCCTTGAATGTTAAATGGCAAAGAAAAAAGGTCTGTCAAATACACTGATAGCACTAAGAACAATAACAACAAAGACAAAGCAAAAAAGTCTTTTATCTTTGTGAAGCTCTGATCTCACAATTTAACTGGTTGACTCCAACACATAAATGACCAGAGGACACAGGGGGGAAAAAAAAATTCATATATATACGAATAAAAGAATGCCTGTTGAATGTCAGAAGTATCTCTAATCTACACAGAGCAATCTTTTTGAACTATGCAAACAAATGTATCAATAATTAACATTTTACCAACTTCTACCAGTCACTTTTTTATTTTGAAAAGTTATTTTTTTATTAACAAACTTGAAAAAGAACAAGCAGTGGGAGATTACATTAACTACAGAAGAGCTGGCTGGAACACTTCGTTTAAGCTGAGGCCAAATTTAGAATCATCAAATAACAGAATCATTTAGGTTGGAAAAAACTTCTAATGTCACCAAGTCCAACTGTAAACCTAACACTGCCATATCCACCACTAAACCATGTCCCTCGATGCCACATCTACACATCTTTTAAATACCTCCAGGGATGGTAAATCAACCACTTCCCTGGGCAGCCTGTGCCAGTGCTTGACAAACCTTTGGGTGAAGAAATTTTTGGCACAACTTGAGGCCGTTTCCTCTAATCCTATCACTTGCTTCTTGGGAAAAGAGGCTAATGCCCACCTCGCTACAACCTCCTTTCAAGTAGTCACAGAGAGCGATAAGGTCTCCCCTCAGCCTCCTCTTCTCCAGGCTGAACAACCCCAGTTCCCTCAGCCGCTCCTCATAAGAGCTCTAGACCCTTTGTGGTCCCAAATATGGGTTCTTCCACCCGGTGTGCAGAGCGCCGAAAAACACACGCAGAGCCGAGATACTTGCTTTTATTCCAAATCTGCGCAGAGCTGGGTGCTAGGTGGTAGGCCCACGAAGCTAGCACGCCTCAGTTAACAGACAGAAAATATTTATACACTTTGAGCAACAGTTATCAGTATTTTTTTTAAAAGTTGGCTCCGCTACCCTTGTTCCCCTTGGTTCTCACCAGCCTCGTCTCCACTTCAAGTCACAGCAGCCT
>NW_010526936.1:48938-64719 GCF_000687285.1 Phaethon lepturus
AATGGGCTTTTGTGAGGAGGGGGCTTCCCCCGCCCAGGGGCAGGTTTCTATTATGCATGTTATATGATAATCAGATGTTAATTAGGAAAGTTCACTCAAGGTTGAGTAGCTGTGTTTCTTTTCTGATTATCTTGTTCCTTCCCTCAAGGTTGCACCTTGTTACCTGCTCACAGAGACTAAACAATACCCCCAGCTTCACCCCTTGCATGCCTTCAACACCTTCACCAGCTTTGTTGCCCTTTTTTAGATGCACTCCAGCACTTCAGTGTCTTTCTTGTAGTGAGGGGCCCAAAACTGAACACAGGATTCAAGGTGCAGCTTCATCAGGGCCAAGTACAGGGGCACAATCACTTCACTCCTGCTGGCCACACTATTTCTGATACAGGCCAGGATGCTGTTGGCTACCTTGGCCACTTGGACACACTGCCGGCTCATCTCCAGCCAGCTGTCAACCAGCACCCCCAGGTCCTTTTCTGCCGGGCAGCTCTCCAGCCACTCCTCCCCAAGCCTGTAGCGTTGCATGGGGTTGTTGTTACCCAAGTGCAGGACCCTGCACTTGGCCTTGTTAAACCTCATACAATGGGCCTCAGCCCATCGATCCAGCTTGTACAGATCCCTCTGCAGAGCCTTCCCGCCCTCGAGCAACAGATCAACACTCCTGCCCAACTTTGTTTCACCTGCAAACTTACTGATGGTGCACTCCATCTCCTTGTCCAGATCATTGATAAAGATATTAAACAGAACTGGCCCAAATATGAGCCCTGGGGAACACCACTTGTGACTGGCTGTCAACTAGATGTAACTCCATTCACTACAATTGTTTGTGAGTTTAAGGTAAAGGACAAATTCTAATTGTGAATATTAATTCCATTACCTCTAGAAACCCTACCCTATGTTCTCAAGAATAAAAAAAAATACTGTAGTAAGTTAGATTTGCACAAAAAGGCCACATTAGTCAGAATTCACAAATGCTGGAAGTAATCTGTAGAAGGAAGTGGTAATTAATTAATATGCCTTTTTGGTTCGTGTTTTTAAACTCCACGACAGTCTAAAAACTTAACACATTTTAAAATGAACAGTTATTAGTGATGAACGGAAACATTTAAATATATCAGCAGTTAATCAGCGTTACCTAAAGCAGCTATTTAAGAAGGCTGGCGCTTCATGCTGTGAGACTAAATGCTAACACAGCTAGAATACACAGATTGTGCACGAGTCATTAAACTAGTTATTTCATTAGCTTTACCCACCTGATGTCACAGTGGCCATCTTTCTGTCACACTCAGTCTGGTTACACAGCCTACAGGTCAGCTTATGCGGCTTCTTCCCGCCCCCCCCCCAAATTTAGTAACTCAAAGCAACCCTTTCCACTTTTGAGTTGCAAATTTCTTTAGACAGACAGAAATTCAGGAGAAAAAAAAAGTCATGTTTCCATTGTTCACAGTACAAAAATCAAGTTGTTACATACACCTGGAAGAGGGAAATAGCATCCAAATTGCTACTTTCTTCTAAGGCACAACAAAACTTTACTACCTTTGAAATGCAATAGGATAAAGATCACAGAATCACTAAGGTTGGAAAGGGCCTTCAAGATCATCAAGTCCAACCGTTAACCCAGCACCACCATGCCCCCCAAACCATGTGCCGAAACACCATATCCATATGTTTCTTGAACACTTCCAGAGATGGCAACTCCACCACCTCCCTGGGCAGCCTGTTCCAATGCTTGACCGCTCTCTCGGTGAAGAAATTTTTCCTAATATCCAATCTAAACCTCCCCTGGCGCAACTTGAGGCCATTTCCTCTCGTCCTCGTTGAGTCATTGCAACTGCAATTCTTATTGTTTACAGTGTTATTTGCCATCATTGTCAATGTTTCTATTGCTAACAATTTATCAATGGGATTTACCACAATATAAGACAAAGAGAGCTGGGCTTTCTTTCCCCCCCGCCCCAGTGAGTAAGTGAACCAAATGCATACATGTATCATTTTGCATGAAGAAACAGACACTTCACAAAATCAACATCCCCCCTCCACACCAAAACCCCTTCCCTTCTGAAAGCAGACTTTTGAAGAACTTGTCTGAGTTCAGAAAAGATGCAAGACTTCCCTTGTTCAACACTGCATACTTCCTTTGTTAGAATAAGCTTCCTCTGAAAGCTTCTTTCCAGGAATGTAAAGTGACATTGTTTTTCAGCAGCTGAGCTGCATCACAGCCTCACTGTTAAACGGGAAGATATTCTGGGTGCTCCTGGAAGATAAAACATCCCGAACCTCTGATGCAGCACTCACCATCTTACTTGCTAGCCAGTCCTTTCCAGGCCAACACAATGCACCTTTGTTCCCAGCTGTCCCGGCTGCATTTTCATTTCCAGATTTTAAAGCTTTCATGTTGAAGTTATAATTCTCTAAACTTCCTCCATAAGGGTTAGCCTTCCCCTTTTTGACATCTCCCTACAGCTGCAGTGAACAGATACTCCAGCTGAACCTCTTGCTATACAAGAGGATTTGGCAACACAGCCTTAAGCAGGACCAGCCTGAAGCTCAGGGAGGGGTGCGGGGGTGTCTCTGACATTATTTTAGTCCTATAGAGACCAATATTTTTTTGCTAAGTATTACAGCAACCTAAGCAATCTGGCATTGAGTTCACTTCATGTATAACGTTGAACGAAATCTGAGGGTAACTATCAATTCATACTCAAGATTATCAAGTGGCTTAAATTAGTAAAGAATTCTCTTTTCACCATGTGGCAATTCTTTGACAATACCTCATGGTTCTCCTGATGGTTTTGGGCTGTACTTGAGAAAACATGGAATTAAAATTAATTAAACAATAACCCCTTTATATATACACAGATTTTTTCAGTGCTGTTGCCAGAAAGAAACAAAGATGCTGTATCAAAAATGACATTACACTAGATAATACCTTGGTTTAAGTGTGTGGCCTCTGTAATCTGGATACCATTCACAGAACACTGCGCTCCATTCAGTGGTATTAGATTCACAGTACCACTGAGATTTTCAAAGATGCAATGTTCACTTTCCAAATCAAGGCCATGAAGAACTAAATACAAAGAAATAAAATAACATAATTAGTTTCTTAACAACTAGTAAGATTAGCATGCTGATAAGAATTTATTGAGGACATACTGTACTACATATTTGAGAGTATCTTTTCTCTTTATTCCAAACAATGTTATTTTCCTTCCTTCATCACAGCCTGCATGCCTTAAATGTCAATGCCGTTTATTATAGTGGAAAGAGAAGAGCATCAGGTTGCTTAAAGCTTTTTGGTGTAATGTTCTTTCCTCCTATGTTTTAGCACCAGATTACCAAATGCTTCTTCCCTTCTGATAGCAAACAAGAAAGTAAAATTTACATATTTGTAGAGACAATGGTTTTTTTTATTAATTTCTGGGAAATAATGAAAGCTTTCTGACTTTAAAGCAACCATGCTTAAATCTGTAAAAACAGAATATAATCTTTGATTATAGACTAACAAGGATGACTGAAATAAAGTTCTTATGTTCTATTATATTCAGGCCCTTTATCACTACCTTATGCTACCGTATTGCATTTGCGTGGCATGGTTTTGGTAGCAGTGGGGGTTGCAGGGGTAGATTCTGTAGGAAGCTGCTAGAAGCTTCCCCTGTATCCAACAGAGCCAGTGCCAGCTGGCTGCAAGACGGACCTGCCACCGGTCAAGGCCGAGCCCATCAGCGGTGGTGGTAGGACCTCTGGGATAACTGAGATAAGGTGGCGGCGGGGAGGTTGAATCGGAAAAACAACTGTGCAACTACCGGGGAAAGGAGGAAGAATATGTGAGAGGAACAGCCCTGCAGACCCCCAGCTCAGAGCAGCAGGAGGGGCAGGAGGGCTCCAGGCGCCGGAGCAGAAGGTCCCCGGCAGCCCCTGGGGAAGCCCACGGTGAGGCCGGCTGTGTCCCTGCAGCCATGGAGCTCCACGGGGGAGCAGATCTCCACCTGCAGCCCAGGGAGGACCCAGTGCTGGAGCAGGGGTATGCCCGAAGGAGGCTGTGACCCTGTGGGAAGCCCATGCTGGAGCCGGCTCCTGGCAGGACCTGTGGCCCCGTGGGGAGAGGAGCCCAGGCTGGAGCAGGGTTGCTGGCAGGACTTGTGACCCCGCGGGACCCAGGCTGGAGCTGTCTGTTCCTGAAGGATGGCACCCGTGGGAGGGACCCAGGCTGGAGCAGTTCTTGAAGAACTGCAGCCCGTGGGAACAACTCACATTGGAGTGGTTCGTGAAGGACTGTCTCCCATGGGACAGAACCCAGGCTGGAGCAGGGGAAGAGTGTGAGGAGCCCTCCCCCTGAGGGGGAAGAGGCAGCAGAGACTGTGATGAACTGACCACAACCCCCATTCCCCATCCCGCTGCACCGCTCGGGGGTAGGGGGTAGAGAAATCAGGAGTGAAGTTGAGCCTGGGAAAAAAAGAGGGGTGCAGGGAAGGTGTTTTAAGTTTTAGTTTTTATTTCTCATTATCCTACTCTGATTTGATTGGTAATAAACTAAACTAATTTCCCCAAGTCAAGTCTGTTTTGCCCATGATGGTAATTGGGGATTGATATCCCTCTCCTTATCACAACCAACCAGCCTTTCATTAGATTTTCTCTCCCCTGTTCAACTCAGGAAGGGGAGCCATAGAGCAACTTTGGTGGGCATGTGGCATCCAGCCAAGGTGAACCCACCTCAGCTTCTTTCTGTCTCTTCTTCAACTAATAGATGATTATCTCTACCTGTGTTGTTTAATACCACAGATCAAGTTCACTAGTTTCATGAAATTTATATACGAATTTTAATCCAGGCATCTTTTGAGCCACAAAAATATACCAAACTAAATTATTTGACTCTCAGTCTCTCAGCTGAGAATTAAAGGATGCAGTTTATTAACGAAACTGCCTTCAAGCAACGTATGTGACTGGGCAGCCTAGGTCTGGCAGTTAGTTGCTTTGTAAAAAAAGTGAATAAGCAAATCAGTAGAAGCCTATCTACTTTTTACCAACTTCCAGAATTTTCTTCAACTCAAATCTAAATTACCAAGACTACTTTAGGTATAACAATATTATCACTATACAAAGCTTAAGAGAATGATTGTGCAGTAATTGTGACAGGTGCTATATGAAAAAAGGGTGGTATTTTTACACAATGCTATTTCAAAAACAGCAAGCAATAAATTAGTAACAAGTGTATGAATAAATTTTAAGTCCACAAACTATTCTTCAAGTCATGCTCCTCGAAGCAATTCCCACATAACGGAGCTTCCAAATTTTCTAAAAATGTGAATATGCAAGAACATACAGACAACTAACTGAAAAAGGGAAAAAAATATGGAGCTTTGTTCACATGTTCAGATGTTAGAAGAAGGAAAAACAGCTGAAGAAAGAACACAGAAGAAATGCCAAATTCCATACCAATATCCTGTTCTGTCATAGCATCTTCTCTTCCAACATGTGTTTGGCCCTCCTAATTAAAAGAGAAACACACATTATTTTCAACTGAAATCTCCCTTCCTCCCCCACAAAGATATAATTTATCCTTCCACTTTCTGAGAGTAACCTGAACAAAATATATGTTTAAACATACATGGGAAAAAAAAAAAATCAGGTAGCATTTTTAGAATGCCACCACAGTCATTATTATACAATATTATTAGCAAATTCAAGTTTCAACTGTCCTGTGTAGAACCACCTTTTTAGTTTTGAGGCAATTAATCTAGATTTGGATTTTAAGTCAAGCTTTACAATGAGATGAATGACAAACCGATATACACAGGTAGCAATATTAAACACCTATCTCTGGTTAACCAGTTGACCTTCAGGATAAACCTAAGCAGTAACTTAACAATATTTTAATTGAATCAGTTGCAACCTCTTAAGAGCTTTTCTTACTCTAGCAGAGAAATGTAATGAGCTTTTCTCACTACAGTGGAGACATGTAATGAGCACTATGTTTAGATAGCAAATTAATACTACGATTTGTCTACTGAAGAAAAAAAAAAATCACAAGGCGTATAAAGGCTATGGAAACACAGATGTGTATTTACCTTCAAGTGGTACAAGATGATACCAGTGCTGAGAAGATCATCATCGATACCAATGAGATGAGGCAGTTCAGAATCTAACACAACACCTATCCCTTCTTTCCTCAGAGCCAAGGTTTGTTCCTGTAAAGGGCAAAAGTCTATTTATTAGGATATGCAAGAAATCCTGCTCTTTCTTCTCTTGCCATTACGTTTAATGTAACGTATTCCCTGTAATAGTAAAAAAAAAATTATCCATAGTTTTTTAAAAACAAAACCCACATATTTTAAATGTGACTTTTACATTTCCATTAAGCCTTCCAAGCTTACTGTTGAGGAAATCTGTGAAGGTGTTATTTGAACAAAACCGGACAAACAGCTGAATTATACCAGATAAGGAAGATCAATCAAGAGCATAACAAAGCCGTGTTGTCTAAAAGCAAACTACATACCACCTTGCATAATTTAAAAAATTTAAATTGTAAGAATTTAAAACTCCTCAGAATTCTGTACGGCTAAGAAATAGAAAACTGAAAACTCTTTGGCAATCCTTCAAATAACTGAACCTTGCACAATAAAACCCCCAGGCACTTGAAAACTCAGCAAGCCTAAGCAGTTAAAACATCATCCAGTGTAAGGTAAGCATTGACAATACTAAATAAATGTAAGAAATATTTGCAGCACATAATTTCAGTTTGTCAAAACTCTTTTGGGAAACATTGTACAGCCACCTGTAAGATGAAGCATCACTCAGCAGGACTACAAGTATGAGACTTCAAAGCTTGGATAAAATATCATGTGACTTAGTACTGATCAGACAGTCTATGCAGTAAGAAAGAAACTAATTATAGCTTTGAAATAAGTTTTAGTATGTAGAAAGTTTATTCTTCAAGTTTGAAACAAAATCCTATTGGCTTCTAGTCCTGAAAGATAACAGCAACAGAAACTGTGAATGTGTACAGACATCACCTTTCAAAATGAATGCATTTTTCTACCTAAAACAGCTAAGCCCTTGCAAGCCAAGGAAGACTGACAACCCAGGAAGGAGAGGCAGCATCAGCAAGTGTATTCTGTGTACTGTAAGTGCACACTTTTCTCCTGGTGCTAGAAAATAAGTTCTCTGACAGCAGCATGACTATTCCTTTTCCAAGTCACCAGTGTGCCTTCTCTAGAAGCAACCAAGACAATACACTATTTCTAAGAAAAAACAACTAGAACATTGTATGTATTTTCCCCACGTACAGCAACCTGACAAATCTGAAAGAAGAAAACAGCTACAATATCTCATTTCCCTGCACAGCACAAAACTTCGTCAATATTCATACTGTTTAAAAAATTCTAAGTAAGGATACACCTGAGCAAGACAAGATGATGACACAACATACCAAGATACCCCAAAACTAAACCAGGAAATCCTGCTCTGGTCATGGATGAATTAGAAAGTTATCCACTGTTCAGAAAGAAGGAAAGAAAGCAGCTGTGATTCATGTTGCCCTGCAGCTCTCTGACATTAGAACTGCACCCAGCTATTCCTCGATATTATAAAAGTGTCACCTCATAAAATAAAAAAACACAGCTTAAATCATTGTTTGAGTGAAAAAGTAATTTCAGTCAAAAACACCTATCACATTAAATATTTATTGAGTAGCAGCTACTGTTAAATATAATTTATAATGTTTCCATATGACGAGGTTGAAGACTTAAAACACTAAGGACTGAGGGCCACTGACACAACTGCCGGCACCTTTAGCCCAATGGAACCGATAAAATATGAAGAGCTGAACTTTTTTCCCCAGCATAACAAAGCATTTGCCAACATCGCGACTGAGGAAAAAACAGACATTGCAGGAGACAAAGAAATTATCAGTGGGTGGGAAAAATACCTCACAAAAAATTAAGAAAGAAGAAGAAAACAATTCTTCATTTTCCAGTCTTTTCATATTTATCACATTTTTACTATATTCAGAAATAAAGCATGTATAATTGTGATTTAAAATAGATGTGTTGCTTATTTATTCAGATCTAAAATTGAAGAACATAAATTAATTGAGTTTCTAAACCCTTGTTTTTCAAAAGTAGTACTATTCACACACAGAATGCATCCTGTTGATGAAAGCATTATAACAAAGCAGCGGAGACCAACTACAAATCTTTTTTTTTTTTTTTTCTTCCTTTAATACTTGTTGTAAATTAGCTTTGCTCTTCAGACACAATTCACTAAAAATCCTGAATCTTATTCAGGTATCTGGAGTAACTGCTAAACTTCAACCATTTGGCTTAAAACTTAATGCCAGATTCAAAAACTTCTGCAAGAAAGCCTCCAAACACCAAATTGTGCCCTTTTTTCCCCAAACGGAAATCACAGAAACCCCATCAGCACTACATCTTTCTTACTGTGTTCTCCCACAGTGAGAGAAAGAGAAGAAAAAGGCCAGAAAGAAGTAGCCAAATTGCCTCTCTCTCAGCCTCAATGGCATAGGAAGGATGTTTCTACAGGAGGACAAACCTCTTTTGAAATAAATTGAAGGTCTGCAAGCTATAAGGCAGAGAAATTATTAGGTTGAATCCATAATTTGATTCACTTTCATTTGTGCAACATAATTTTAAAAAGCAGTGAATCCATAAGTCAAATGACAAGAGCAGGAAAGGTCATTGTCCCTATTAAAAAAGACACTAATTCAGAAAATTTATGAAAACCTCAAGGTACAGTTCACGAAAGCTGGATGTACTGCACTGCATGCATCTTAGCCTGAATTATCCTTGAACAGAGAAGTGTACACATACTCCCTCAGTAAGATGCGTTCATAAACTGTGGAAAATAAAGCAAGCCAAGTATTATCCACAAAGGAGCACTCTAGTTAATATAAATGGCTACTGTGTGAGGAGATTAAAAAAAAAAAAAAGGTTTTCTTCTTCGGGAGCCGCTAGATCAAATGGGCTTATCTGAAGCATAAAAACTCAGAAAATAATTCTGAGTCCGTACATAAGAAAACAAAGTCAAAGTCAAAATAAGGAGGTTATACTCTGTATTTAAATGATGGTCTCTGAATTCAGCTCTGAATCAGTCAGAAATATCCTGATATAGTAAATTCATTAACACTTCCCTGAGAGATATAAGAGCCATTGTGAAATCTCATCCCTTCTGCACTGATATCTTAAGTTTGCTGTATTAATCGATATGGAAGCATCTCCAAGCTCACAGCTAAAATATGTTCTGGTAGTTTAGGAAGAAAATCTTCGTGTCAAATACTTAATTTGAGCCATAGAGTTAATCTTCATCATATACAACTGCCTGTGATAAAGAACACCTCTAAGATACACAGCATTTCTTTAAATGTATTTCTCTAAATACACACACAAAGATGGAATCACACAAGTTTACTTTCTTAACCAACAGCGTATTGAATTAAATTTAAAAAAAAAAAAAAGCCCAAAAGACATTTCTATCATTCCTCAACCAATCTACCAGTAGAGTGAAATATATGCTGCTACTGGGCCAGCACATATTAAAGAGTACACGTAATTAGTACAGTGCCCTTTTAATGAGCAGAACCTCTTGGAGGAGTTTAAATTTTGTTACTCTTTCCAATGCAAAAACTCAACTCTTATTTAAATATTGAACAGTTAGCTGCTGGCACATAGTCCTAAGAATACACGGTGCAGACACTTTTAGTAAAACGTAACATTATGCTGGCTAAGTAAATTGTCCAGATGTCTATATTTAAATTATGCAAAAATGCCTAATACCAAATTAAAAAAAATTATGGGTAAAAACATGCAATGGCAAAAGTCTTTGCATTAATATTTAACCAGACTATACTAGAGCACATTCTTATGCTAACAGGTACTTTGGGTGCATTTCATTTCATTGAAAATATGCTATTATATCCTGAGTTCACAAAAATGTCTGAAGATACTCAGTGGCCCGGCACTAACATCAAACTCTCTATAAAATACATAAATGTAAACTGTACACAAGGGAAGTTCTTAATTCTTAATTGGTTTTCCTCCAGTTACGTATTCGGTACATTTTGCATTCCCTTCAAATCACTAGAAACAAATGTTTTATACCTACAGAAAAAAAAACAATCCATACTGAATTCAAAGGCACCTGAAAAGGTTGATTTCCAAACCCAGATGATTAATGGCATTAAAAAGGCAACACAGAGAGAGCAAGAAATATGGATGAAGCAGCCTCAGCCGGTAACTCCATAATCAAGATGGGTAAAAAACCCAGGTCTTGACTCACTGAAGTCAGAAATTTATCTATTCTCCATCCCAGAATGCCAAAAGATAGGTGACTTAAATCGCAGAGGTTTTGGACAAATCCAGGAAGCTGAAGCTTGTACTACTGAATTACAACAATAAAGATATGCCTAGACCAGGCCAACCCAGTTCATGTATTTGTGTGCCATAAGAGGGCTACACGGCTTGTGTTTCCAGAGTTAACCCTTTCAAAAAAGAGAAAACGAGACCTAAGTGCAGGGCAGGACCATGATGAATGCATACAAAACCCAAGTGGGAGAATTCCCAAACAAGCAGTGCTCACTTGCTGTTTCTTTTACGAGGGAGTAGACAAGAAAATTATTCAACAGGAGTTCAATACCAAAAAGCAACCCCTTGTTAAACTGCGGGACACCGCAGACATCAATAGTTCACACAGATGCAAGAAATTAACTGGAGAATTGGTGAGCAAAGGAAAGAAGGTTCCACCGTAACTTCAAGAACTACATACACAGAAAGCATGGCCAGTTTTCTGGGGAAGGATTGCTATCTGCTTGTCCTGTTTTATATTCCAAAATACGGTACTGTTGAATAAACCCTGCTTCACCTACTTCACCAAGGGTTTAATCTGAGCCACTATAATTTTTCTTTAACAACGGCACAAAGGACAAGATGTTTCAAGTTTGATTTAAAACCAGATTTCCTAGTGTCTTAATGTGTATTATAAGTAAATATACCTTAGAAATTAGTGTTAGCAATACAAATTCTGTGTTTCTTTCGATTCCTGCTAATTTGTTACTTTAAAAAATTCTTACACGAGTTCTTTAGCTACTATGCATAAATCAACATGAGAAAACACTTCTCATTCATGTTTACTGCTTTTTTGATACAATGAAGTGCTTTTATCCTGTTTTCTGATGGAGTAAGAAAAAGCTTACTCTAAACTCAAATTTGTGGTAAGGAAAAAAAATTTATCTTATATAATGATTCATTATGCAGCATTTTCTGCTTTTGGTGAGTTACTTCCCAAGAGATCTGTGTGGAGAAGGCACAAACATGGAAACAGCACTTCTGACTGTGGAGAAACGCCTCCTTTCCTGGCCATCTCCCCAGTTTTTCAATTTGTGAAATCTTCCATAATTCCTGACATTTCTGAGAAAAAAAGAGGATAAAATTCTTGGGGGGGAGAGGGGGGGAAGGTATTTTTATTGTCTGTCTGTACCTAGCCCTTTCTTCTTCTTAGTTTCTACAAGGTGTAGCCCAACAATCCTATACACACTACCATTTTCATTCAGATCATATGCTGTTTAATAACATGTCGCTTTCTGATTCTTGGCATAAACAAAGTACAGCAATGCCACCAGTGTTACCTACGTTCATAGCTTTATAGTTTAACAACAACATGCACTGCATGCCTTGTTAAAAGAAATAATTCACAATCTTTAATTTGCATTAGACAGTGAAAACCTGTGTAGATCCATTCACAATCCTGATGACTAAAGAAACTAAACTCCAATTTACCAGCTTAAATAATTTTTCACTTAAACTTTGTTAACTTGTAAATCCTTTCTGCATTTAGCTGCAGGTTCTCTTCACATTATAAAGCCAAACAAGCTAAATTATAGATCAGTAAGGTTTTAGAGAATAAAACTCAGGAATAGTTTAGCTGAATAAATTACTAGAGTTTCCATCAAACACTTGATGTACACAAGCTAAATTATTCTGCAATTTTCCATATTAATATATTACTTTGACACCATAACTAAATTATCCAATGATCAGGAATTCAGATGAAAAAATATTATCTTATTATTGCATGCATCATCTGTGTGTTCCACAGAAGTCTAATTTATCTTTAGAGTTACAGTTTTCCAGATATGGCATTGGGATATGTGATACTTTTACTATTCCTGTATCACCCTCTATACATTTATGTGTTTATCTATATTAATCAAATACTCTTGTGAAATATGAAAGCTTTAATGCAAATGAAAAAATACTGTTTATCGTCATGTTTCTCCCCTCTTCTTTCTTTTTAAAACAGGGGAATATTTTGCCTGCTCAGATAAGACAGACGATTCTCCAGCATGCAACTCCCTTTTTATGTAACCTTTAAAAATGTTGTTTGCAACTATATTAAATTCTACATGGCGCTAGTAAACAATAACCATCCTTCATGAAAACGCCTCTCTAACTCTGGTCTTGGACTTCAACTTGGATGCAGTTCTGCATGACTCGTGTAATTGCTAAAGCCTCAAGTGATGCAAAAGCCATGAAGCATTTATATTACATGTTCTTTGGTGCTTAAGCAAATGCTTGCAAAGCACCAACCTGTTACTAAGTCGAAAGTAAGAGCTAAGAGCTCTGATAAAAGCCAGTCTTCAACTATGCAACAGGATCACCACCCTTGGACAAAACAGCTGTAGACCATGGCCCAGTTCCATCTCTACATTCTTTCTTTTCCCTTCCAAATACAAGCTTTCTAATGGTTGTTTTCCACACAAAGCTTATTCCCATTATTCGGGTGGTACAGTCCTAACGTTTGGAGAGGTTCTTAATGGATTAAAAATAGCAGGATTTAAGAGAAATACACTGCAGACAGACTTCTGTTTCTATTTACAGAAATTATCTGAATAATTCTAGACTTAATCCTTCTGAAAGAAAAGTGCTACAAACAGATGGACGACTCCTCTGAATTTTCACTGCATTGCATGCTAATTATTATGTTTACGAAGAAGACACAGCCAACTATTAAAGTTGCACTCACAATATTATAAGAGGCAAGCATACTAAAAATTTAGTACAGTTGTCAGTAAGCCCTCTACAACACAAGAAAACTTACTTGATTAGTTCTGCAATTTAAGCAAAATTTCAGGAATTTTACCTCTGTTTAAAATTCTGACAATGCTTCTCCTACCTGAGGGAAAAGAACTGAAAGTGACCTCCTGTGTTACCAAGTGCAGTTCCCAAATACCATCATAAATCATTGTATAGATTACACTCAGGCTCTCATCCATTATATAAATTGTGTTCAAATATTTGGTCTGAACTTACTAATAGTCAGTTCATACTGGTGTATTTTGCATCATTATTGACATTTAGCTAAAATAATTATTTTCTTTCTCCAGCATTTGTTCATTGATATACTTACTGACAGCAGTCATAGTCACTCTCCTTACTGTGGCTATACGAGGCTAAACCCCCAAGCACCTCCTTTCTTATGACCAGGCTTGCCATACCTCGGCATTTAACACATTCTCTCCCAAGGCCGTCTTCCTTGACCTTGATGACTTACACGCCATGTTCCCAACATATATGCAATTTCACCAGCACCACATACAACAGCACCCCTATTTTCCACTCACTGCACAAAACATCTACCTGATCCTTCCAAGATTTCATGTGTCTTTCAGGCAGGTATACTATCTCATGACAGTGAAGTCTCACGCCATCCCCCTCCATGGTGTATTAAGTTCTTATTAGTCCCAATGCTTTTGCACTGCTATCTATTTACCATCAATCACGCTTCTATTATTCTTATCCTTAGAGTCATCCTATCCTCTGGGAGATGCTCTGCTAGACAAACTATGGTCTTCCAGCTTTAATATCAGCAAACTTCACCAGTTCACACATCTAAATAAATTGTTAAACATGATCAAGCCCAAAAATGAGCTCCAACACCACCCCCCCCCCAAAAAAAAACCCCAAAAAACACAGAAAAAACACCCACACAAAACCACCTACCAACTTCCCTCCCAGTACCACTGCTTCCATCGCATCCTCTGTATAACCACTTCTGGTTTTTTTAGATTCTATCTCCACACCACCTAAATAAGGAAATAGTTTTCCATGTGTCCCAGGGTCAAATGCTTTGCCAACATTCAGAGAGATGAGAACCACTCCTACAGCTGTTTCTAGCAGGGATCAGTGACGGACAGAACCAGATCCAGCACATACTGAGCAGACAGACCAGGACCAGCTAGCTCTAGAAACTATCACAGACTACAAACAATATGATAAATATTATGAAATAGAAAATCACTATTTTTATTAAAAAACCCAACAGATTCACAGGTAAGAAGGTAGTTATGATTGTTCCAATTTTTGAAAGACTTATGGTAGAAATAAACATACCATTTTAAAGAAGTCTTCACAAGAAAGGCATTCCTTAAAATTAAAGTCTCTGCACTAGCCCAGCAAATATAAGCCATTCAGGAGGCAATATTAGTACAGGTTTTCAGTCCCTCCACAATTTACTTCAGCATCATGAACATAGGTCAGAGGAGCAGTTCTGAATTTAACATTTACATTTAGCTTTATATGTTTAGTTCCACTAGGTAGTATTTTAGCAGACAATTTTTCTTCCATTTCATTTTGAGAACAGAGTTTATAATGACTTTTCTGGTAATTGACAAAGGTATAATCACCTTACTTTCTTCCCCAGAAATATTGTGCTAAGTTTTACTAGGTCAGTGACAGCAAATGTGAGTTGTCAGTGACGTGAAGTTTTTAATGCAAATTAGAGGACTATTAAAAGGTCAGAAATTGCAAAAAATATATTCCCTTTGATCTCAAGGCAAACATTTGAAGATGCTACAAAAAGACAGAGTAAAGTGCCCTTTAAAAACTATCAGTTTGATTTTGTGTACCCAAAGCATAAAATAATTGATGCTTTAAGCTGGCACAAATGTCATTAGCCATTGGTTGTATGTCAAGAACTGACTAGGATTGTTGATACTCTTCTTTTGTAAAGCTGGCAAACTCAGTTGGGGAAACAAAACTTTTCTAGGCAACTATACACATCTTCCCTCAATTTAAATTCCAGTGAAATAATCCTACCTAAAAAAAAATCAAATTCTACCATTAACAATATATCAGGTATGTATATGTACATATAATCATAAATAAAAACAGTATACATATACACAGTACACTGTCAACTGAATTCAATTCTCTAAATTGCAGCATTTACAGTACAGCAATTGAAGAGACCCAGGAAATGCCCCTGCCCTTTAATGACATTTAATAAAACTACAGTTTATTTCACAATTTTAACAATGAAATAAAAATGAACAAGTCATTCTAATTTGCAATAGCCCAATACAGTAAGCTAACTGCATTAAAGAACAGCGTAAGGGGACATCACATGATTGAACTGTAATCGTAAGAGAAGGACTTCATTTTTCATTAGGAACGATAATGAATCACATATATAGATGCCAAACAAGATGAAAGCATCCATAGGAGTTAAAAAACAAAAAGAATAGGTCAAACAAATGAAGAGAATAAACACATAAGATGGAGGGAAAAGACAAGATGACAAGAGTATAATCCCCAAAATATACTCCTGAGAAACATGTACGGTTTGTATCAAAGGGAAATGTCCTTTAAAAATTAATTAAATAATAACAACCTAAACCGTGAGCCTACCGGGGAGGTGCCCCGCTTGACCTGCTGTTTACAAACAGAAGAGGACTGGTGGGAGACGTGATGGTCGGAGGCCGCCTTGGGCTTAGCGA
>NW_010526937.1:0-25816 GCF_000687285.1 Phaethon lepturus
AAGGAATGCTTTTTCCAGGCCACCAGTACTAAATTACCCAGGCCACAAAAATGCAACAAGTGCAGAATCTGTTTTAGGCCTGTCATGATTCTTGTTTAACTCCAGAAGTCAGTGTTGCAGGCATTTTGTAAATTCATTGCTGGACTAAAGTTACAAACCAATTCTATTAAAAGAATATCACCAGCAAAGGGTCCACTTAACATCCCTTGACTAGTTACCTAATGCAGGTTTCATTATAGAAGTATATTAACGCACGCCTGCATTACGCATATGATGTATAGTGAAACATAATAGAGACTGTAAATAATGTGTGACCAATAGTAGGAGATTCCATTTGACGAAAAAATCATAAATTACTTGGAAGTTCACAAGAAGTTACTCATTCCTAACACATTGTGCTAGCTTTTATTTTAATTTGGGAAATGGGAGATTTTCTGCTATCATTTCTTTAGCTGAAGGTGGAATCCACAACATGCCAAATGTTATCCAAGAGTTCAGGAACCTCAAAATGCTCCCTGCCCACTGGCAGGAAGTGTCAAGCAGAAAAATTGTTTTAAGGAAGTATGGATGGGGAAGGCTTTTAGAAGGTTTTACCTGATTGAACAGAGAGGCAACTTAGTGGATGAATTTGTGAAACTCATATGAGGCAGAAAAGTTTTGTCAAACTAATTTTGCAAGAAGCAGCCAATGTGCAACCAGAGATAGGAATATTGGCAGAGGCTGTATGGCAAAAGATTTAACAATCTGGGTAAGTGGTGATGCATAGAGGTTTTCTCAAACTTTGGAAGTAACAACCTGAACTTGATGGTTCGTAGGCTGCTAAGAAAAATGACAGTCGGGGATGTCATTCCAAGTGAGGTGTGGCCATATATACTGAAGAGCAAAAGAAATAAATGTGGGAGGAGGTGAAGACAAGCACCAACTCATTTTAGATTATGGCACAATGCAAAGAAGAGTATTCACAGCATCCAAATGGAAAACAGCTGTAAATGTTTGTTAAAGACAAATAAAAACTAGAGAGAAAAAACCCCATGTTTGTTCTGCTCACACTAAAGGTGAGGTTTTGCAGTACCTTCAGTCCACTGTAACACAGGACACTGCCAAAAGGAACAGTCCTCCTCTGCTGTCCTCTTCTCCAGGAGCATGTTCCTAAGCTCTCCCTCATTTAAATTCTGGTTCTTGTACTTGCTTGTTTTAAGTAATTATAATTATTTTTTAACCTGTCCAGTTTCTGTCAGTTGAATCAACAGTTGCAACGTTGCTAAATTCAATTTGAGACAGAGGGACTGTAATGCCAGGACGCTGGGGAAGAGTGGGACCACCCTTTTTAGTGGCAGGCTGCAATTTGGTTCATTAAATCTGTACTGTGCAATCACACTCCAAAGTTATCAGAAAGCTCTTTTACCCCTTCTCTCAAATGTACTTGCTTTTTAGGCAAGGATCGTATGTTTCTGCATACCTTATACTTCAGGTTGTATCTATAACAGAGAGTCTCCTGTTCTCTAGCATGCTAAATGATTTTATAGCCTGCTGTTTGGATTTTGTTTTTAAGTCCTCCAATGAATGCAGATAGGTTAAATGTTTCCTCCAAACTTTTCTTGTGCTGGGGGAGTTGCAAGACTAAAAAAACCCACATCTATAAACAGTAAAATTTGTTTCCCTTCATGACTCTTCATTGGGACCATATATAACAGTAATAAATGGTTGGGGGCTGACAACGGGCTGGGGAAGGTTGATTCTAAAATGTATTTGTTCTAAGTATAGCATATCATGTCAAAATCGCCTCAATTTTTAAAAAATGTAAATTCATCTTATTGTGTTGTGTACTATCTTCTGGGGATAGCTGTGATTGTAAGCACTCTGACTGTAGAACAAAACCTTTCATTTGGAAGTGCTGCTGACTGCATAACAGGATTAGTTCTGTGGAGGAGAATTAAAGCAAGGGCACAAAAAATATTTATTAACTAAAAAATAAATATATTAAAGGGTTTGTTAATTCTCATAGTCTTGCCTAATCAAATGGCCAACCTCACCTCCTGAAGCTATTCTTAAATACAGTCTAATCTCATTGGAATACTTACATGCACTGTATCCATGGAATTAATATAACACCACTGCATAAATTCCTACAGAAAGATCACTGCAGTGACTATTTACATTAGCGGACTCCAAATCTAATTATTGAATAGAATGGCCAAATTACACCCATTTAAGTTTTGTGATCAAAAAGGGGAGAAGTTACAATGTTTCTACACTAGGTAATTTAACCTTTATATCTGTAAAATGAAAACCAAAACAACAAAAAAAGCACAACCCAAACAAAAGACCCCAACAAAAAAAACCAAATAAAAATTGTAAGAAATAAAGCTTTTTACTTCTAAAGAGAGGAAACCATTCTTTCTCTCCATTTCAGCTAGACTGTAACTTCAGTTTACAAGGCTGTTATACATGTAGTCTGACAAATAAGGCAACTAGAAAAATAAAACAACAACAAAAACCCATAGATTATTTCCTGTTCTCAAGAAATATTGGAAGGAAACAATGTTTTTGTAACTTAAAAAGTACAATGACAATGGAATTATTTGCACTCTTTTCATTACTTGCAGGATCAGAATAAAATGCTTTTAATAAAAACATTGAAAGTACAAATGAGAATGGTCCATAAAAAGTGTTAAAAAAGAAAGATCTCAGGGCAAATAACTTAAAGTTCACTATTCTATATCCGTGCCTTTTTCCTCAAATAAATTAACAAAGATGGCAATATAAAAAAAAAACTATTTTAAAAGAGTAAATCTCTGTCATGTATGCATGATCATAAATAGAGAAATGACTTCTCATACTACTAAAAATTAGATAAATAGGCAAATTTTATTTCAGATGAAACTTGAATCAACTTCATCTTTCATTAGAGGAACTTCTAGCTCCCAATAATGAAGCTATAGATCAAATAAATATCTTAAGCAATTACACATTACCATAGTAAAAATATATATATATTTTAAAAAATAAACACCTGAGAAGATTATTTTGGACCAGCTTCCAGGCTTCCTAAATTCTAGTTTACATGCATTTGTACACTAAGTTTTGTTTCATCTTAGAGCTAACTCTTAAGGTTGGACAGGCTCAGGTCTGAATTTAAAAGTTTCAAACCACAGGTCCAAATGCAATGATAACATCTATTTCATAACTTAACTGAAATACTTGCACCTTTGCCAAAGTTATATCACTCTTCTTACTCTCTCTCAGATGTCTTGTCTTACATTTACAAACAGAAAGTTAAGCGCTTTATCTTCATGCCTGAACTCTATTTTCTCCATTTCTTTCTTTGTCCTTCTTCCTTTGGAAAAAACTTCACAAACAGGCACAATGGTTTGTACTGCGTTGCCACTTGCCCGTGACCAACATTCTAACTATGCTTCTTACTCCTCCTCAGTGTATCTATCTCATATAAATATTTTCCTTTCTCTTTCCAGTGGAAACTAATCTCTATAAAGTGATCTACCAGAGGTCCAGCCATATGAGCTTGAAGGAAACTAGGCAGACTTTCATCAGAAGCATTTGCAGTTGTCAAAGCTATGTCAAAAACAAGCAGTCTCTCTGAATTTTTCTAATATTAAGCATTACAGATTCCAACGAAAAAAAGTACTTCATTGCATTTTGGTCTGCAGATGTCTAAATATAGGTAGACATGTGGGATCTGTGATGACATTTTGCAATAGAAGGTAAAATACAAGATGATAGAAAATATATTTGGTAAGCGGGACAAAGGAAATGAAAACAGAAAGTCATTCCATATAGATATATGAATTTTGCTAAGTGGGGATAGAAAAGTAGAGTAGTGCTTCCATCACTGCACACTAAAGTAGTCCAAAGCAAACAAATATAAAATGGTATTCCTTTGTAGTAAATAGAAAAGAATCCACACAGAATGCTCTAGAAGATGGATTTCTTGTTTCTGCTATGTGTAGATCTAATCACATAATTTATCAGACACTTTTAACAACTAAAAAAAAATATAACTGTTGTCTTGAATGAATTATTAAAGTTAATTGCTGAATTAAGCTGTGATGAAATATCACTATTTGTAATTAGGACTTAAGTGTATAATCTTGACAGTCATGGGGCTTGTATACATTCTATTCATGTGCATGCCAGGGGAGGCCTCTAGTTTGAAAAGGCCAGGAAGAAAATGGTATTCGACATATCTCTTGGTCAGGTATTGATTTATAGATAACTGCCTTTCTTCCTAATGTATATAAATATCAAATATTAATAAACTGTGGTTCAAAACTATATGCACAAGTAAGGAAAATGCTTTTTAAATTCAGTTATTTATCATTTTAGGCATATAAAATTTGTGTTCTCTCTTTTCTTTTTTTTTCCCCCCCCATACGTGTATACCAATCCTCAGAATATTGTTGTATTTAATACAGCAAATAGCACCAGCCTTGAGCCACCCTGGTAATTAAACTATGTAATTTTTATTAGTATTTTATGTAAGAATTTGTTTCTTACTGTTGACTCTTTGCCATTCACATCAACAATATTTACATTTCCAAAGGTGTATCTTTTATTCTTGACACCTTAAAGTCTCACAACGTATCTCTCCATTTCTATGTTAACAATAATAATAAATATTATATCATAATGTTTCAGTGGACCATTCCCTTATTTTCGCTATACTGACAAGTCATTTTTCATGTAAGCTAGCTTCTTCAGAACCTACAGTCTTACTCATATCTTCTCATTGCACATGACTATGCAAGACATTATGCAGAGAAATTAGTAAAATTGAAATAGTAAAGAAATATGTTCTACTGCCTGAGAACACCTGCACCAGCTGCATATATTTATCATTATATAAAATGTGCTGAAATCACCAAATTAATTTGTTAGAACAGCAGTAATTATTTTCACTCATGTCGTGCAATTCATCTGCAGTCATGAGACCCTCTTTTCTTTGGTGCATTTACATTACAAAGCATAACAGCTTCAGAAAATGAGAACTCTCACTTCATAACATAGTATTAAGCATCTTTAGTGGACAACAAACTGATATTTCCCTGTTCTCAGAGAATAACTTGTCTATTTGCATGTGCAGAATTAGCGTATATTTAGTAAAATACACAATATGTTGCCTATATTGGGTTCTATTTGTTTTAGAGTGATGGAGGTGACTACATGGGAATATTTGTTAAGAATTTTATGGTTTGGGTTTGCTGGATTTTTAGTACTTATCCAAATTAATGCAAAAATTTTTTATAATTAAAACTAAAAGCGAATAATTTAGAACATGCAAAGCTAAACCTAAATATAGGATCTTGAAAGGGTTGGCCTGATTTTTTTTATAGTGCTGAATACAGAGTTCCTACTCAAATTGTTCATTTCAGGCTGTTTCTTTATTTAAATATAAGAAAGTATTTTTAGAGGGGGGAAACAGACTACATTTATTAATTTTCCTTTCTATATATATCACTATTAAAAATCTCTAGCATAGAAGGAAAAAGTTAATTGTGCCAGTAAATTAAGCATCTGCTTATACAATGCAGATGTGAGGCAGGTGGGCAAGGAAAGCATTTTAGCAGCTCTATTTAAACAATCCTTGACAATTTAAGCTCATTACATCATCTTTATCCTGATAGAAAATTATAAAATAATTATTCTAAGGTGTGATTGTAATTAATGCACAATATATTGTTCCTAAAGGATGTATCCCTTTTAGCATCACAAATTAGGAAGTAAGAACAAAGATTGGGTGAGACAGAGAGGATTTTTGACAAAAGTATAGATTACCTTGAGTTGGTTCACAGAGGTATTTAATTTCACAAACAACAAGGTAACATTTCTACCTCTGTTTTGCTCTTACTCAGTCTAGTACACATTTATATTGTTGCAAATAATACCAGAATTTGACCATTATTTTTCAGAGGCACTTATTTTTCTCTAGTATTGTTACCTGCAATAAACTTATCTATGGGGGAGACGCTAAGCCAGTGTGAAAGAATTGCTGCAGCACCAGGTACTCCTGATTCTGGGTCTTTATTGTTGGGGGCGGGGTTGGGTTTTTTTTGGTTTGTGGGTTTTTTTTTGGAGACCATCTGCAGTAATTGTCTAAAAGCAGGTTGAGTGCTCAATCAACTAACGCCAAAGCTGTGTGTTGTGAGCTTGTCTCTTGGTATAGGAATATGAAAGGAAAGATAAGAAGAGGTTTTTCTGATTTTAGGGGTGCTTTTCTTAGATGTGAGGACTCTGATAAGTCATTGTCAAGCCTTCAGAAATGGTTTTGAGCTATTACCTAAAAACAGGTAAAGACTTCTTGTTTGTTGTTTACTTTACACTGCCTAGTGGTAAATTATGGCTTGGATTTATTTGTTTGTTTTTCTAATAATAAGAGTTGTGTTGTTGCTATGGCTAAGGAAAAGTAAATAATGCTATCATATGAAAGAGTAGACTATAAAAGGTAAATTTAGCATAAATTAGTAGTTTGTCTTCATAAAGAAAAAGAAGCATTGTATAGGGAGTTTGTTTAGAGCTTTGGGATTATTATTGCAGTAATGCCAGTATTGGGTATAAAATGCCAGCCTTTGTCACCCTTTGTGGTTTTGATCCCATAGTCTAAATTACAGGGTGTGTTTTTCAAAATGTGGTTAAGTCCTAGGATTAGTTCCTAAGAAGAAATGAACGCTTTCAGCAGTGTTGAATTACTGAAAAAGTGGAATTGCTATAGGGAATGTTTTTGGTAAGTCTCATCGCTACATTAAGAATCTCTTGTGCTACTTGGCTACTGACTGAAATTAGAACAGGTTGATGAACTTCAGCTTCACGTTTGAGTGTTTGCCTCTGCGACTGTTTGCCATAGTCTTGAGTTTCACTATGATGATGCTAATCAAATTGTGGATTTTAGCTAAGGCCAGAAGTCTTCATTTTTTTATTAGGGGTGTGGGGAAGAGTTGTCTATGGTGTCCTAGGCTAATAGGAGTTGCTACTTAAATATGCTTATAAAGAAATTCAGCTTTCCAGTCTTTATATTTAATGTAAGATTTTTCTCTAATAGTTGATTATACTGTTGTAACTCACAGTTTGTACTTAACTGTGGGAATATTTGCATTGAAAGTGTGCTTATCTTTGTTTTATTACTTCTTTGCTGGGCAGCAAAGAATGCATAACTCCTCATTGCCTCAATATGCTTACAAATGAGAATATTTGCACATTTAGATATATTTGTCATAAAACTTTTAAAGGTTGTTACAAATACTGATGATGCTTTTATAGGTATGCTTTCTCTTGATTCTTTGAGAAACATGAATATTTTAAACAAGCCACTATTTTTCCTAATGGAGACATTAGTCCTCTAATGGATGCAGATATCTGAATGATCTCTTCAGTACAGGGTACCCCATGGTACAATTATTCAGTGTCCTTGTGCTCAAACCTAATGAAGATGGTAATTGTCAATTCTTGCCTGTTATACTTAACATATTTCATAATAGTATCTATTACCTATGAAAAATAAGTGAAAACTTTGATTAATGCACACATTTAAAGAGAGATCAGGGCAAAAGATAAGAGACTAGGGTCAGTCCTGCAGGGAGAAGTAAGACGAGTCTCGTAATGGATCTGAAATGCAGGAAAAGGAACTGAGGTAGCTTTGATGAAAGGAAGATAGGACAGAGGATTACATTAGGTGCTGAAAGACGGATTTGGGAATTCAGAAGTCCATTAGTGATGAGGTGTGAAAGAAATAGGCTGGAGAAGGGACATGGGGAAACTTAAAGCAAGAGTAGCTCACAAGAGTGATAGCTGGGCAGAGAAAAAGTGTTAGCAGTCTTGGCTAGTGAGAGTAGGATGAGGTAAGAAAGAGGATGGTGGAAAACAGAATGTTTGTGGCCTTTAGTTAAACTTAAAGGGCTCCAGGACTGAGCAAAACTTATTAATGAGAACTCTGATTTGGGAATGTGAAGTTGATTACAGTAGTAAATAATCACATCACATCCCTCTCAAATTAGGTATCCAAAATTAGCAGGTGCTTTGACCTTATACTCCATTTGTCTTAACTCCTTTCTGTGCAAGGGGGATAAGAATAGATCCTTGTCTCAGTGAAGGCCTGTGGAAAATAATTAGAATTGGGAAGTACTCTGATACTAGTGTGATGCGTGCCACCAAACAGCACATGAGGGGAACTGATAATTCTTTCCCAATTCACAGTTCAGTAATACACACTAAATAAGACATGAGGTGATGCATTAAACAATGCAGGTAAAAATTAAATACTGAATGGTTTCATGTTAAATGATGTGACTATGTATTCAAAATCTGTATCAAAATTTCTATCTGCTCAAGAGTTGTTATTAAATCTGCATAAGCAATCTTAATTCTGTCAATTCCTACATTTTGGGTGTCTTAGTTTACAATTGTAACACTGTTTTCACCTACAATCTGGGGAGATGTGGAGTGTGTATTGGAGGATGTGGTTTGTGACAGGTAACCTGAGAGGTGACTTGGTAAATCCGACAGGTACCTTTCCTATATTTGATAAAATTTTTTGATCGCATAACTTTGTACTTAAATAGATGCGTCTTTCTCACTGTGTATTAGTTTTATGTAAAACCCATTTTACAGGATTTCCTATGTGTCTGCAAAGCCTCCTGAATTCTTAAGTAAATATACATAAGCATATGGCTGGATTTTAAAAGTAAAACAGTCTGTTTCATGGTTAGTGTCTCACCTTGTATGGTAAGTCCATGTAATACCAATTTTAGTACCGCTTTCTGGTAGTACCACTGTGTAGTGTTGCTGGGGGACACAAGGGTAAAAGTCTTGCTACCCCAGAAGTCTACGTAATGTCTGGTTACAAGTATGAGACTCTTCAAACAAAATACGGTATCAGGTACATAAGATGTAGCAAGGAAAAGAATTTTCTGTAAGGCTATTTTTAATTGTCTGTATGACCTCAACAGCTAGTAGTCATTCAAAAGATGTATGCCTTCAAAAAAATTATGCATTTTTTATTCTCATTGTGTGGGTTTGTCGGGTTTTGTGTTGTGTTTTTTTCCCTTGCTTTTGGGAAATATGAGGTTTCTGAGTTGGAGGATCATGTATATTCTGAATCCTCTCAAAACAGAAACAGGTAAGAAGACAAATGAGTTGTTTGAGCTCCAGAAGGTAATACTATCTACTCCATCTGTGTGTCTGTACTGAAACAATTAAGACTACAAGTCTCTTGAGAAATATGCTTACTTCTGGGTGGTGGGATTTTTTAATTACAAACTTCTCAAACTTTTAATGAACTGTTGTGAATTTTTCTTCTGGAAAACCAATAATTTATTATAGAAAACGTCAATTTTCCTGATACTCTAGTTTAGATTGTCATCTGCTTTTTTTTCTCCAAGCTCAATGTGTAGGTGGGACCCTTATTCTTTGTTGGGAATGTTGTCTTTGGTTTGGGGGGTGAGGGACCATTAGCTTTACTTTATCCATGTTGCCTTAGCTTTTTCCCTGTCAGCTAGGGGGATCATTATATGAAATATAATTTGCTCATTTGATCACAGGAGAATAAAGATAAGAATCTGATATAGAGCTCTCATGAGGAGTCATGGCACTCTAAGGAAATACTATTTAATCCTCATGTGTCATCTTGATTTTTATTTTTCTTTTCTAAAACAAAAAAAAGCCACTAGTTTGAATTATCAAACAAGCAAAAATCTTCTTACTACTTTTTAATGTAAAAAAAATTAAAAACACTTAGTGAATTAACTTTCATAGTTTAATTAAACTGTTTCTAATTTCAACATTTTGTTCTTGTCTAAGATAAAAGTAAATATTGAAATTCCAAAGTTTCTTAAGAATAGCCCTTCCTACTTCTGCACAGTTTCTCCAAATTCCATTTGTTAAGTGGTCAAAATCAGACAATTTTTTTTTTCCTCTACTTTTATTAATACAAGTTGTTCTTATATTTCTTCCTGTCATGCTCCTTTCTAGACCTTACTTCCCTCAGAAGCAGGACTTTGAGGGAGTGGGCTCTGAGGCCGGATCCCTGCTTACCTGCTGGGACACATGTTGTTCTCCCACAAGATACTGATCTCTTCTCACCCCAGCTAGTGGCTCAGTGGAGATGGGGTTGTGGGAGTGGATCCTTTACTGACAGCATGAAGGTCTGGTTCCCATGAGCCTGGATTTAGTGCTTAGGGGAGATCTGACGGAAAGAGTGGTTACTAACAGATACAATCTTGCTTGTACCTGTGAAAAACAATAGCCAATATTAATTTAATCCAAGCTGTAATCATTATGATTGGATAATTTAATATTTTCTGTAACTAGCCTCAGTACCCATTTTATACTTTCTGCTGACTGCTCTGTTTACAACTATTCAACTAGCAAGCAAGTACAATGAACGGCTGAGTGCAGAAATAAATTGTACTACTACAGATTTTTTTATTAGTTTTTTTAGATTATAAACCCTTATAGTTGCAGATTTGCTTTACTTTCTTTGAACTATACTATTTGTCTCAGTGATCATAGAAAGAAGAAAAGCCTCTGTGTACATTAACCATGTACAACAATGGTATTCTAAACTCCCTTTAAGGCTTAATATAATTACAAACAACAGGTATGTATAGATTGTACTGAGAAAGATTAAGGTTATTTGTAGTATCTTTGGCTCACAGGAATCCAGTGCAAGCGAAACACTGAATAAGCAGTGCATAGAGTAATAGGGAAGGACAATAGAAGAGGACTGCACACGATGGAGAGCCAAGGGTTCATTTATGTTCCAGCTGGATTTTGAAGGTTTATCTGTCTCATAAGTTTTTACTTTCCTTATATTCCCAGTAACAGGCTTACAAATAGTTTCTTTCTTCTCTTTTAATCTCTGTTTGTTCTTCCTTTCACAGTCTACCTGCTTAATTTAAATGGATTTCTTTGTCAAATCTAAACTTATAAAATCTTTAGAAAAAATACTGAATACTTGCAGAAACTTAAAAGGTATATTATCATTATATAAATAACTAGATGTGTCCTTGCTCTCACTGCAACCTTAAAGCATATTTCCATTTATAGGATTCTGTAATTATTTATTATCTCTGTACTCTACAGTTCTAATACAAGGAGCTCTGCTTGTGTGCTAGATCACCAGTGGTGTGAGCGCTGTACAAGTACTAAACTTAGCGTTTTCAGTCTAAGTATAGTACAGGAAGCAACAGGTGTGTACAATAAAAATGAACAAAAAAATGCACCTTGGCAAAGTAAATGATATCTTGAGACTTTACTGAGCTACACAACAGACCATGGTCTCATCCTGCTGCCATCAGACTGTTACTAAATACCAAGCAGAGACATGACCCTCAACACTGACCACTACTGTCTTTTGAGTCTTTGAGACTCCCAGGTGTATGCCATCAACTTCCAGGTGTATGCCAACAACAACAAGGTGTATGACATCAAAAGTCAGCCTGCCCCTTTGGTATAACAAATGATTTAATTTTTCATATGAATTAAGCAAGTTTAATAGATGAGTTTTAAGGACAGACATTACAGCTCATGTGGAAGAGCTCTCATGAAAGATCAAAAAATAGGAGAAAGGGGATTTAAATGCTAGTCTTCTCTCCTGTAGTAGTCATGAGACTAAATGATACAGTCTCACAAAGATGCATGTGGGAGGATGTATGTGTGTGTATTTTTATATTTTTAATACATATATTAAAATATGCACAGGTCTGTCTTCATCCTTGCCCCCACAGGATTAATTTGGAAGGATTCCTCTGTGAAAAATTTGCATGAGCTATAACGCTTATTTTTCTATTTATTTTAGCTTTATACTAGGACCTTAAACTCAATTGTAAATATTATTTTTCACTTCCTTCTCAGGAGTCCATAATGTTTTGAGTAAGTTCTTCTACGTTCTTAAGGGGCCTTTAATTTCAACTGTTCCTGTAGGAGTCACAAATTAATTTGTAACTAAAAAAAAGGAATCAACTATGTAACTCATGTTGTTATTGGAGATTTGAAATTCATAGGTAGTTAAATTTAGGTTCAGATGGCATTAAATTTAAAAATTGCTTTATCCTCTAATGGTGTAATTTAAAATCTTATGTTAAATTCAATGCAATTATAAGGAAGAAGCTCATCATTACCCTCATTAAGATTAAGAGTTGCTCATCCTGCAGAGGAAAGGGGGGGAAATGCCAAGCTTGATAACTGGCCTGGGGCGGGCAGAAGGGCACATCACATGTTTGGTTTTTTCGTTGTTTTTTTAATTATTATTGATTCCACTTCCAGATCTGTCCAGAAGCCAGTGAGGCATAAAAATTCACTAATATTGTGTTGTACTTTTCTTCCAAGAGGGTTGTCACAAAAAGAGCATTTTTATGAATACGTATCAAAAGCTAATTATTTTATCTGCTCAGAGTAGGGATGAATTCATGTCTAGGGCTGTCTGTCTATGTTATTGCTCCTGCTTAAATATAAAAGTCAAAGTGATCGCTATTCAGTTAATGAACTTGTGTTTCATGAGAAGTTACTAACTTTCTTGTGCTGTAAAACTTGATGCCCTTTATGAAGTTGCATGCTGTGGTGTATCGCAAGGAGTATTAGTAACTAAGAAGTAAAAACATGTGATCCTTTTTTTTGTATTCTAAAATATTCTGGGGATTTGTTAGTTAGATGTAATCAGTTAAGAATGAAGGTATGAATGTCTCTGTTTTGTGTAAGAATGTGATGCCCTAATAACTAGGAAATGGTGATGTTAGGATTTATTAAAGTAAGAAAATTCTGTAAGTAGTATGTTATATAGTCTGCAATTTCTATGGTAGGAAAATTTGGTCATGAAAATAGTATTTGCTATATGATTTATCACATATATCACTGTACCATGAAGTGCTTTATGGAAAAAGAAGACCTAGAGGCTACTTACCCTGGTTCTCTTCTTCATCACCGCTTTCAGTATTCATTTTATATGGAAGTATCTGCCTGTTTATTTAAAGCAAATCTAACTAACTAAAAAAAGAGTAATTTGAAGGAAAATCTCATCTGAATGTGATAATATAAAGAATGCTAAATTAATGTTTTATGAAGACCATTTAGAAGTACAGATATCAGGTCAGTATAAAATATAGCAACATAAAAAAATGTTTATTAATTATTTTTCCAGGTCTAGATGTACCTATAGAGGCTGGAAATGCCAGTATAGGCTGCCTTATAATTTGAAGGGGGAAAAATTTCGGAAACAGTTTTACAGGTCAATCATAGTCTAGAGAACTATATATTGGCTTTTTACACCTTTTGTTAGATTTACTAAGTGTGTATGTTAAGTACACATCAATAATGAAACACTATCAGTAGTTCATAATCTTCCTATGGGAGGATTGAAATTGGTGTAGCTGTGTCAGTTTATAATCAATAAGATTCTTGTCCTAATACTTAAATATGAATAATTTGAAATCTCAAAAGACCCAATAATGAGCTTTTGCTGCTTTCACTGAGGTCTCAGTAAAACTCAGTCTGTCCCAAGAAGGTGCTGTGCCTTGAGATAGGTAGTGTGGTCTGCAGAGGAAGTGGTAAGATTTCTGTCCAAGCAGATTTCTTTCCCAGCAGCGCAGGAGTGAAGCTTTGCTGGCAGGAAGGCTGGCATGAGAGAGCTTGCTTAACTGCTGTTTTCCAGTTGAGCAAAATGACTCCAAAACCTATGATATCTGTGCAATGGTAAATTTTTGCAGCAGAGGTACTCCTTGCCTTCTGTCTTCTTGAAATCACCAACTGGTTGTCAGCCAGTTTCTGCTTTCTCATGTATCATCAATCTGTTGTCATCTCTCCTTTCTCCATCGTGGCATGGATGATCTGCTGTCTACAAGCCTTGAGTCCTTCAGCACAAAATACTTTCATCCAGTGGTGGGTTTATTACACTGAAAGAACCCCACAAGAATATATGTGGTTCCTCCCATGCTCCAAAATCTCCAAAAAAGTAATATTTACAAGAAATGTCGGTAGTATATATGCAGTGTTAGGGAAAGGCACTTTTTTAAAATGTATAGAGTCAGGTTCTTGGCAGATGCAGGTCTTGCAAATGTGTTCATGATAAATGAGCTGTATCAAGTGTCATAAACAGAAAATGTGCACCATGATACATGTATAAGCAAACAAACTCCTAACTAGCATTTTTATAAAAAAGGACTTTTATTACACTTGAGAGGTTCTTTTGCTTGTTAAACTCTCAAGTGGACATGGAAAACAACTAAAGGAGTCATGTAGGAGCTCCTAAATTAAATGTGTTTGCCAGGTTTTCAAGTTGGCATCAGTTCTTTCATAATTTTGCTCATGTTTCTTTGGAGTTATTACCCTTTCTATCAAAAGCAGGAAACTCTAATTTTACTTAGAAAACAAATCTACTTATAAAAGTAATTCTAAAGGAAGCTTTGGTAAAATTCTGATTAAAGAGAGCTATAAAATCTGTGAGGTATAAATGGAATTGTTTCTGTTATTTTCATTATAATGACATAATTAGAAACTCAGTAGTTAGGGAAATTCAGATTTAACACTTCTTGATTGTAAGACTCTAAGAAATGTCTCTTACTTGTTTAAGAAATGACATTGATCTCTGTCTCATTCATCTGCTTTTTTATTTTAACTATTCTGTATCTGCTGTAAAGTCTTCTGAAATACTTGCATGAAAGATGCTGTATAAAATAGACTGATCCTTGAGAGGCTTGCTTTTGGGCTTCAAGCCAGTTTCCTCAATTTTCATAAAGCCTCAGCCAGAACTCCAGAATAACCCTCAAATGTGGAAGTGATGTGATACTGTCAATAGAACATACCTCCTGCAGCAGAATTCACACAGCCATGTATATGTACATATAAATACAGTTTCCTTATCTTTCAACGTATATGTATTTCAAGCTTCTCTTTCTTATTAGAAATTTTAAAGTAAACTGTATACTAAATATTAAATAGAATATGCAATGAAGCTTTACCATTGAACTAGAATATTTGAAAATCTTTCTCTGTAAGATGTCTGTCTGGTTAAAATGGAACCAGCTTAGTTGAGTGCAAAATAAGATTCTAAGGTTAGTGCTGTTCTGTTAAAAATTTCAAGTGCTCATGAATCCAGTCACTGCTGCAAGTTGCTGGTTATATTGGGCAAACCATTTTATTCTGAACTGTCAGAATGCTTATGCTTCTTTAAAATATTCTAGCATATCAAATAAGGTCAGTTAGCTCATGCTAGTCAGAGTTGTGAGAAGCATAGAGATACTTTTACATATATACCAATGGAAAGAGAAATAGTGTGGAGGTCTATTACTGATGCAGACAATGCAGTCTTTGAGTCTCCAGTAACTTACTTTCTTTTCTGATTTGTTTTCATCTTAGTTTTAGACTTTACTAACCTCTTAAACAGGCTGTAGACAGGGCCTGATGAAGGTCATCTCTTTTTGGGTTGTTCCATAAACACTAATTGATGTTGTCAAAACAGCAGACCTTCAACTCGAACACAAAATCTAGAGGAACTCAGTAAATAAGGCACAGAAAAGACAAGCTCTGCAAGCCCTGGCCTTGTGACCTTACCTTTTTTAAGTGGGTGCTTAAGTGGAAGCTGATCTTAAGGACCACAGTCATTTCCACAGGCTGTACTATAAAGTTCCGTGATCGGTCAACACTTGCAGAGGCTACGAAACAATGACTGATTTGGAAAAATAAGGAATAATTGCACAAGAGCGGTATATTCCTAGGGGGTTGTGGTGAGCTGGCCCCAGCTAGCAGCTAAGTGTTGCGCAGCTGCTCACGCATTTGGCCCTCCTGCCCTGTGGGACAAGGGAAAGTACAGGAAGAGCAAAAGCGAGAAAACTTGTGGGTCAAGGTAAAGACAGTCTAGAAAAAAGAATGGGGGTGGAGAGGGGAACACAAATGATGTGTAGGCAGTCACCACCTCTCACAAGTAGATCAATGCTCAGCCAGTCTGAACAATGGCTAACTCCCAGAACAACGGTCCCTGCCCAGTTCTTCGGAACACAAGTGATGTGTAGGCAGTCACTCACCACCTCTCACAAGTAGATCAATGCTCAGCCAGTCTGAACAATGGCTACCTCCCAGAACAACGGTCCCTGCCCAGTTCTTCACTTCATGTGGTCTGGGACATCCCTTTGATCAGTTGGGATCAGCTGTCCCACCTGTGTCCCCTCCCAGCTCATTGTGCACCCCCAGCCCAGTTGCTCTGGAGAACAGTGGGGAAAAAGAGTTGATTCAGTGCTTATGCTGCTCAGCAGTAGCTGAAACACTGGTGCATTATCCATCACGCTTTAGTCACAAATCCAAAGCCGGGCATCATATGGACTGCCACGATGAAGATTAACTCCATCCTAGCCAAACCTAGTGCAGGGTTGCTCATGAGTAGTACTTCTTGGGGAGTAGCATAGAAATAATTGTGTTACTGTCAGACATACATGCCTAGTGCATATGAAACAAGACTGTTTGAAAACATCTTTAGAACGAAGGGGGGTGTGTTTGATTTGTGTATATTTAAGTGTAATTGAAAATTAGTGTTAATTTCTACCGTGAGGCATTTTATATCAGAAAGCCATTTGCTTTAAGAGATGGATATATCTTAAAACTATCCAGTGGCTTTGTAACCCAAAACTTTGTATCTTTCTTTTGCTTGCTGTGTTTAAAATGTCAGCTTCCTACTTTCAGAGTACTCAGTAGATTTCCTTTTTAGTCTTTTGCCAAGCAGAGTGTTTTGTAATTGGGTATTTAACCTATCGAATTCAATGAGATCATGATATGGTAATCTACTTGCAGTGTTCATCCTTTTGCACTATAAGGTCAAGAAATTAAAAAGCAATTTGCATTCTCATTGAGTGAGAATTTCTTGAATCTAATGCGTTGTGGTTTTTGTTCTTGCTGCTGTAAGATCTGGTTCAATTACTGTATAAATAGTGGCAAATCTAAACAAGATTGTTTCATTACTGCTGGTGATTTACTTTTTTACTCTTCAGAAAACTAACAAAAGTTTGGATGTATCTGCAAAGATGCTAACCATCTGTACTATAGCTAGGGTCCATTCAGAGCTCATAAAAAATATGCTCCTCTTTCACACTTTAAATGTGGGAATAACACCTCTAAGGAATGTGACAAGTCTTTATGTTTCTATAATTTGTTATATTATGAGACTCTGAGTTTTAAAAGCATTTCATTACTATTAGAAAAAAATATTTTTAATTATCATATAAGCACTGAGTGGATATAATTGATACCACATGGCAAAAATAATAAAATCTGTTCCTAAATGAGTTAAGCAACTTTATACTGTACTGTGGTTTTGCTGTTCTGCTATCTGTCTCATTATATTTCTTGCTTAGATGGCTAGATAGGGTATTCATTTTCTGATTGCCTTTTAAAAACTGAAGTATGTACTCTCTAAGCTGAAGACAGTGTTTTTAAAGACCAGATTTGAGTCAGAAACCCCCAAATCCTAGGGTTCTTTCACATACGGTGAGAAATGACAAAATCTGTGAAGTGATAAGAATGGATTTTAAAATGGATATTAATTAAAGTAATATGTACTGCAGAAGGGAGATAAAATAATTCTGACAATTTTTATATTTCATATCAAAAGATCTCCAATATGATTTTCAGGAAGTAATTAATTTTCCTGATAATTGGCTGGATAATAAACTGCCAAACAGAGCAATTTTAGTCAAAGTGGTCATAGCTAGGTTCTAAGCTATGGTTTGCTTGCCTGTTTACATTTCCATTCATTCTATGGGATTTTGCTAATTTGTATCAGATAAGAGTCTGATTCTTAATTATTTGCCTTTAGTTCTACCAAGAATAAATGGAAATCCAAGGATAACAGCTGCTTTTAAATCTACAGATATGAAATTACTCTTTCAGAAGTATCATTTAGTCACAGCCAGAACTTACCTGATGAACATTTCAACTTTGTTTTGAGAAATGTAGAAGAATATTAGAGTACTGTTTCAACTTTTTCAGAAGAAAAACATTTATTTATTTTGAAACATCTCTTAATTTTTGTTTGGTTTTATATTTTAATGAAAAATAACCGAGAGGCAAAGTTAATGTGTTGGCAAATCCAGAATATTTTTAATTGTGTTTGATAGGAAATGTTTGTATTCATTTGCATTTGTGTTAAAATAGCAGGATTGCAGAATATACAGTCTGCATATGCTCCTGTTTTTTCTATTCTTGTGAATTAACTATTATTACTATTATCATGCTTACATCCTAAACACTGATAAAACTCTATAACTAAATTAATATAATATTTAATTCTCCAGTTTAGAAGTGATAGTGAGGGGAATGCAATGCAGTAGCAAATCTCAGAAGGACAAAGTAAAACTACTGATTAAATCATATGTGGTATATTTAAAACCGTTGAATGAAATATGGAGAACATGAAAAGAGATTTTCTGTCTGTTTCGGAATTTTTTTTCTCATGATGATGATGGTCTCAAAGGGTATCACCAGCAGGCTGAGGGAGGTGATGCTTTCCTCCTACTCATTCCAGATGCAGCCTTGCCAAGGACTGCTGTGTCCCGTGCTGGGCTCCCCAGCATGAGACAGGGACATACATACTCTGTGCCTAGAAAAGGGCTGTGAGTGTAGTTAGAGGACCGAGCATCTGTCCTATGAGAAGAGGCTGAGAGGACTGGGATGGCCGGTTCTGGGGGAGCCTCAGGGGGACCTTATCTCTGCACATAAACACCTGAGGTGGCGGGAGTAAAGATGACAGAGCCAGACCCTGCTCTGTGGTGTCCAGTGACAGGATGATGGGCACAAACTGAAACACGGGAAGTTCCACATATAAATGAAAGGCAACTTTTTTTTTAGTGGGAAGGTGGCCAAAGTCTGTCACAGGTTGCCCAGAGGGCTTGTGGAGTCTCCATCCCTGGAGATATTAAAAACCTGACTGAACATGGCCTTGAGCAACCCCTTTGGAGTAGGGGCTCAGACTAGATGATCTCCAGAGATGCTTTCCAGCCTCGGATGTTCTGTGGTCCTGTGTCACAGGAGTGCTGTGTAGTGGCACAGACTGAGATGCAAGTGTACTCACTGCTTTCTGCTCTCACCACACTTACTCGGTTGTTTAAGGATTTTGCAAGAAATGAGGGAAGGAATAACTGTAGCAGAAAACAAAAGCAATCCCACTTTGGAACATGTTCACATTTCAAGATTATTTACACGTATAAACTATAGGACTGGCACTAATAATTAGAAGCTTCGTGTCCCTGCTTAGTGATGTAGCTAAAAAAAAAAAAAAAAACAAAAAAACAAAAAAAAACCACCCCAAAAAACCCCCACCCAGAATACATAACAGAAGAAAACTTCAACTTTCAGATCCACTGTGGGCATCCTAACCCTTCGAGATGTGCTGAGAGCATCAGTATAAAACTGCAGAAGCTTGCTTCAGAGAACTGAAACAAGCAAGGATGTACAAAATTGGGAAAATATCTGTAGTGAAAGTAAGAATGTAAAACCAAAGCAGAAAAGAAATTTTGAGAAATGAAGCTGAGTGGAGCTTGGAAATGTAGGCCCTGGGACGTTAAAGTGTTCTTTCTCTGATATATGGAGGTGAAAATCAGATCATCTATAGGCAGCCAGCTAAAACGTTGTACAGCTCCATGCCATCAGCTAAACAAACATAAAATCTGTACTTCAAACCACAGTGTATGATTAACAAAATGTTCTTGTAATGTTATCTGAAGCTGTACACCTGAATGTAGCAAATTATGCCCTAAGAAAATTTACATTTATAGCTGAAGTTTTTACAGTAGAGCACCAACCTAACAAGTAGATAACCCCTCAAAAACTGTTCTATTGCAAATTAATTATAGTTATGCAATATCTTTCTGGGAAGGCTGTTTTCCTGTGTAATAAAAATTGAAAGACTATAAAATTATCATTGATATTTTTCTGGGAAATGCTTCCCCAATTAAGATATTGTGCCTTAAAAGACAAAGTAAATCAAATACTAAGAATGTCCTTTCAAACATGCGTAATTACTCAGCTGTAAACAGTACAGTAATACACACCATAGAGCAATGCTTGTTTTCATCATTGAGATGCCTAATACTTCAGTTTGGTTTTGTAACATTTGTTCCTGTTTCTTTTACATTTCTTTGGGTCATTACATGATAATTACAAAATCTTGACCTTCATTAGTAGTTTGCTAGATAACGACCTTATACAATAATACAGTTCATTCCCTAACAATTTGTGCTAAATAATATAAAATTATTATTATATTACAAAATAACAAATAATTAGTTATTTGAACTAAAGGGTTTTATAAGGCAATAGATATCTAAGCAGTTTCTAGTAGCAGCACAACTCTTAAAATAAAGCCTAGCTAATCTGTATGAAGGAAACGTTAATGTTTTTGAGCTACTAACTGTAACTTGCAATATCAAGTAATAAACTTAAATTTTATTTTGACACCAATAATGTGTTTATAAGAAGGCTATGGTACTTTAAACAAAACCCCTTACAGTTGATTCATAAGTTCAATAAGAAAACAGTACTAAGTCCAAAATATATTTGAGAACAAAATAGTTAATCATAGAATGACTGAACAGTCAGTGAAGTAGCTTAGCTTGTAAAAGTGTAAAGCATAGTTGCTGTGTTCTCATATCTTAGAAAAAATAGAGATGTTAATTTGGAACACTGCTTATGAATGTGATACACTACAAATAAGTAAATAAAATGAATAAATTGTGTTCTATACGGCATAATTTTTCTCCATTATAGCTGCCTTTGGTCTCATCTTCTACAGTCTTGGCCAGAGCACAGTCTTTGAGAAGATGGGACATAGCTGGTAATTCAGCATGTGTAGGGGAGAGGAAACCTCGGAAGTGCAGCCTGAGAAAGTAGGGGAGAATAAGAGCCTTTGCAAGGGAAGGCTTTATTAATTTTTAACACAGAAGCATAAACATAAATCAATCAATATAGTTTTTTTTTTTTTTCTGAAAATTAAGTAGGTTCTCCCTCCCCATTTTCTAATAAATCATGTATCTGGGGTTTTTTTCTGTTTCACCAAGTAAAAAATATACTGTAAATTATGAAGAAACTTGGAAGATCTATAACTTATGCCATTATTTATTAGAATATCCTATTAATCTTACAATTTGACAGGTTTGCAATTGACAAAAAATACTTTAAAGTAAAGGGGTAGATGAATAATAGGAATAACTTTAAAAAGCAGTGTGCAACCACAGAATAAAAACAATTGTTTGAGCAGGTACACAACTAGAAAAGGTAACTGAGTAATTTTGCTGAAGTATTAATTTGATAGTACAGGTAATTACAGGCAATTATGCCTCGGAAGTTGTCTGTGGAGATGCACTGCTCTTTCCAAATTTTGCATGGGAATCTTAAATACCAGTTCACATGATTTATGATTGTACAGGAAGAGTAATAAGGTGTCTCCCCAGTCTGTAGCTTTGGAAAGCTAATTGAAAGAAGCAAATTAAGTTAATAAGATTGTGTGCAATAAGATATCACCATAGAATTGTAGCCAAAATGTTTAATCAAAATTTTGGTTTTTCAATTCTAGTTTCTGTTAAGTCTTTAAGGAAAAATGAATGTCACTTAAGTTTATGCAAAATCTTACTATCACAGATATATTTCAGAAAAATAATGAATACTTTTGGATAGCATTTAAAGTGACATTGATTATTAGACAGCAAATTAATCTTGAAAAATACACTGTACTTCAACAAATGTAGTTGATATGACTAACTTGTGTGTAGGGCGTGATTTTTCCATAATGTTTTTAATTTTTTTGTTGTATTGTTATTTGTAGAGAAATAAAGAAAAAATCCTTGTAACATTATTTAGGGAATACAATTCAATGACATTCATAATGAATATAGTTGTTTAAATAGTGTTTATTTTGTGAAAGTTAATGTGGGTTATAACTTTCTTCCTATGAAATGAAACGCACTGAAACAAAAAGGTCTGGCCTCTTCCACATGCAAGGAGAGAAGTAAAAAGTGGCACTAGCAGAGACATTCAGTGATTCTTTGCCACATTCCTATTTGAGTGCTAAAGAGCAAGCAATCAAAATATACTATAAGGAGCAGGAAACCTTATTTGAGGGTCGTTTTTTTTTTTAAGTGTGCACTTTCTGCACAGCAAGTGCTGAACTTGAATCGTGCCTTATAAAAGAATGGAAATTGACTTCTTGGGGCTCCCTTGTCCCAAACACATCACCCACACCCCCAAATATATTTTTTATTATTTGTCTAAGGACCTGTATCTTCTGTGCTTTCTAAGTAAAAGTGTATGCGTTTGTGGGTACATGTTCCAAAAGTTCCCTGGCAAATATTGTATTACTGCCTGTTGAACAGTTGCCAGACTTAAACTGTAGACCAAAATTATCATATCAATTATAAATGTTGAACCCTCAGGAAGATCAGATGCTTCTAGGAATGTGAAGTACTGAGGAGTCCTGGTCAAGATCTCGGGGCACGAGTGATTTATCTGCAGAGTTGTGTCATGCAGTGGTGTCTCAGGCTGGGAGTCCGCGTTGCTGGAATATGCCTGATAGACCAGAGTATGTGACTATCTCATGCCATTAGCAACACCGAAGATATTAATCACAGGTAATATGCAGATGTGATTGGAACCAGATCTGGGTTCTGTGTTTTTATCCACTCAAAAATGAAATCAAATTGTGCAGACTGCTGAAATCAGTAAGAGTAAGAGATCTGGATTCTGTGTTTTTTATCCACTCAAAAATGAAGTCAAATTGTGTGTGCAGACTGCTGAAATCAGTAAGAGTAAGGTCTGTAACACATCCGTGTATTTTCCACTGCTGGTAATTGACCCTTAACTTGCCCTTTAGGAGTAGATAAATATCACTATTTCAGCTGTAATTGGATGAATGGCCATGCTGCAGATTACTGTGCCACAAACTGTTAAGCTGTGGCCTGATGACCACAATAGAAATGCTCATCCATGAGATCCATTTCCTTTGGGAGGATAGTTTTGTAACGTAATCTGCCCTGATTAGCTGGTATCGCTCTTGGTGTTGTCGTTAGAAAGGGACTGTTAAGTAAGACATTTAAGCATGAAATTTTCTTTGAATAAAGTACGTACATGTAGATATTGTTATAAAAATACAGGGAACATGTTTATTAATAATGTATCTTTCTATGCTAAATGATTGAAATAAAATTTGTATTTATGCAATATAAATTTCTGTCAAGTGATAGGATAGAAATTACTACGTTTTTGGAATAAATAACTAAATGCCAGTTTATTTTAAGAACAAGAGAACTCTTACAGGGTTAGTGAGATAGTATTGAAAAATAAGGTTGAAATACAGCATATGGTGTTCATGGAAAAGGAGACATGCTCCCACTCAATATTGCAAAGTGTTCTTACTAAGTTTTGACAGCGTTTGCAGAACTGGAAGACTTAGTATCGGATTTACAATGTAGATTGCATTTCATATTAGGTTTTGAAAATAATACTTGTTCATGCCTGACTTCTGACCTGATTTCTCGGTAGTTCCCACATGATCAGTTGGGAAATAGGGCAAGGAAATGTTTCTCTTGCTCCTTCCAGGAATGATCACAACAGCAGTTCCTATGAACACAAGGATCGGGGGTTGTTCTTGGGCTCTCCAGCTGTCTGTGCCATCCTGACTTCTCATTTTTCCCCTTGCATATATGAGAAATGGCCCTAGGAGAAAGCATATTTTATGAAGGGTGGTTCATAAGGCTCATGTAGCTTGACCTCTTTTCCCATTTAGAAGTGTATATAAAAAGTAAAACAAAAGCATCTCTGTTACCTTTTTAGAGCTTGGACTCTGTTTGTCCTATTATCAGGCTTTGTAGACCTGGGATCACATGCTGCCTGGAATGCTGTCATAGCAACTGAGGATATTATCCACATTCTACTATTTCTCAAATTAGATGGGTCAGACTATTGGTCCGTGTATTCTGCAGTAGCAGAAAAGAGTTACAGGTCACGTCGTTATAGCTGGATGACTGAAAATAAGTTTAACGACCAGTGACATTCATAGTCATCGGTTTGACAACTGGTGCAGATGTCAGCAGTGATATGTCTGGCTGTTGACAGGCTTAAGCAGCCCTCAGTCTTTTGAGCATATGGTTTCATCCAACTGCACCACTGAGTCACACTAACAGTGTTCTTGGATAAAATTGAGAGGGAGCAAATTTAAATAATGGAAAAAGCAAATAACTTGAAAGTGATTTATCTACACAGCAGATTTATCTACAACTTACTTTCTTAGTTATTTGAGGTTTTTACAGTAGATAACTGTCTTAGCTGATTCATCTATTAATCTGAACTCTTCAACATTTATGAAAAGAATTTCATCTGAAGACAGAGCCAAACAGGGAAATTTACAGTCTAGTTGCTTAGTATCTGGTTTGATACTGATGGAAGACTGTGATAAAACATATCAATACCATATGTGGTTTCAGCTTTCTCTATAGTAAGTCTTCTCTCTTATAGTGTTTTTTGTTTTTTTTTCTCAGCATTGCTACAGAGAGTAATGCATCTTCTACATCTGGTATACTGTTCAGGAAAATGAAAATTCCCAAATGTTTTCTGTCCATTACACTTCTACTTCTTTTCCAATTGCCCTTCTCATTTATCACAAGCACCAAATCCTTTGTCTCTTTTCTCTGTTGGTAGCTTTGCATATGTCACACCATTATACTGTTTCATTTAATGATTTGGCATCATTTATATGATTGAACTTGTTACTTGCTGCTATAACCTCAAAACATATTGCTGTATATCTGAAAGAGTGATAGAATCCAGGAATCTGGAAGTCCACTTACTTTCTCCTGTTCCAAGGTAATAGATTTAAATTTGAGCTACTGTTGTAAAATTCACATAATATTTAAACATAGGGCAACTCTCCTAAATAAACCAGGACTGGTTTCAATGAGGTCTCATGCAATTACTTTTTGACAATTTTTTTCTCAGTCATAGCGAAGTATTCCAGTAACAGTGGATCTTTTAATTACTGGTGCTCTTGGGGAAATGTATAATTTGATCAAACAGGTAACAGTGAGATATGACCTAGGATGTACATAGCTCATTCAACTTGTTGTGGTTTCTGTCTTGAGTATGATTTATTACACAGAATCCTTGGTTGTCTCAGGTTTTATATCATTATGTATGTTTAATGAATTTTTACTGGCATTTGAATTTCAAATATAAGGCAAAAAGAATTAATTTTAATAGCTTCTGAGAACTGGGATAGGGAAAAATTCATCTGCTGTCCTTTTGTATGTTTCCTTGTTTCCCATTGGTTGCCTTGTAGGTAGCTAATTGAGGGTCCTCTGATTATGAGCATGGGTCGATATCATTGCACTCCAGGAATTTTAAACAGTGGGCCAGATGTTTTAAGAGTCAGCAGAGGCATTCACTAGTTAGCATACTAACATGAATAATAAAAAAACCCAACCTATCTACAAAAAGCAAATGAAAAAATCACAGCCTTCGTCCTCTTGTTGTTGAAGGAAAATCTCATGCTGAGGAACATAACGTGTTTAACATGTTGGCACATAGAATCGTAGAATCATTTAGGTCAGAAAAGACCTTCAAGATTATAGAGTCCAACCATAAACCTAATACTGTCAAGACCACCACTAAACCATTTCCCTAAGCACCATGTCTACACATCTCTTAAATACATCCAGGGGTGGTGACTCAACCACTTTCCTGGGCAGCTTGTTCCAATGCTTGACAACCCTTTCCATGAAGAAATTTGTCGTAATATCTAATCTAAACCTCCCCTGGCACAACTTGAGGCTATTTCTTTTCTTGA